>NW_019392610.1:22052-37006 GCF_000671375.1 Centruroides sculpturatus
CTATATATATATATATATATATATATATATATATGTGTGTGTGTGTGTGTGTGTGTGTGTTCCTATTGTATATATAAAGTTACAAATAAAGTTACAAATTACATAATGTATTCAATATGGACTTGCTGTGTATGTGTGTACGTTGAATACGTATACAAAAATCTCATTAATTATACATAGAGAAAAGGCAGAACTTGATAATAAATAATGATTATTTTTGTCTTATCTAAAGCTTTTCCTTTTAATAAATAGATAGAATATTATTATTCATTTGGAATTAACAAAAGCAGCAGCTTTAAATTTGTTTGAAAAATGAATTAATTATATTGAAATAAAGATGACGGATTTGTAAATGAAAAATAACAATAGTTTCATTTCTTTTTAATTAGTGTATTGGTTAGTTGTATAACAATAAAAAGCAGGATGGAAATGTATTGAAAGATGTTAAATATTTAGAAGACAAGGATAAATTTTGTTGTCTTCTTTTGGGTCCTTTTTGTATCACAGGTGTACAAGATCACAGCAAAGTCCATCTTCTATTTTAGGCTTTTTTTCTGCTTGTATATGTAAAATTACTAAGTTTTTGGTGTCAGTGTAGTTTAAAAAGTGTAACAATAAAAATGAGGATGGAGTAACATAACCAGATAAGTTACTAATACCAAATGATTGCCCTATTTTATCATGCTATATTATGGCTAATTGACATGGAAACAAAGCAATTTGGTTAGAGGTAGGCAGTTAATCTACCATTAATTTATTTATAATTATTAAATTTCTCATTTTGTTTTGGATTAAATTTCTCATTTTGTTTTGGATTAAATTTCTCAAATTGCTTTATTTTGGATTATTACTCAGCCTTAATGTAGCCCAATAAAAAATCTGGTAGATCTTCAGTATCGGGGTGGAAATTTGCTAAAAAGGTATTTGTAATTTGAAGATAAACACAAATTTTGAAGTTTTCAGTTTATCCTTTTCACAATAAGCTAATACAATAGGCCAGTTAAAGATACAAAATTCAAACTTAAGCTGTGGCCTTGTTTCCTTTAACAAGGTCTAAGTAATGGCTTTTGACATGATTAACAATAGTTTGCAATAGTCAACCATTTGCTTGAAGCCATAGATTAGTTGTCCAAAGGGTCATCCAAGCTTTAGTTCAGGTTAGATCTCATTTGCGAAAGGCACTCGATGGAGTCAACCTTCCTGTAGTGTGAAAAGGATGAATTGTGACGACTCCAAAAGTTTTTTTTTTTTTAACTACAAATATTTATTTTACTCTTATTAAAATGTTTGTTAAAAAGTTTGGAAATTAATAAAAAAAAATCTATTTATTTTTGCTATTTATGTAGTTTGATTTTTATACCAAAATTCAGAATTTAAATACCAAGGTTCTTTTGTTTTTTGAGCTCACAACTTCTGCACAATAATCAAAAGTTGAGTTAGTCTCTAAAGATCATCTATTCTCAGTTATCGATTCACAGAACAATTTTAAACTGAAACACAAATTGTGGATAATTTGTGCCCTGTCCACTTGTTATCCTGTTAATATCATTTTAAGTAATGACAGATTGTTGCCAAAATACTTTATATAGTAATCTAATGCAAGAGATATGAGAGTGTAAAAAAATGGGAAAAGTATGATGGTCCTTTGACTAATGAGTCATTTTCCAAAATGCAATTCTATGCCGTTTGGTCAATCTTTTTTTTCAAAATGTTCTAAATTATTTAATTAAAAGTTGAAAGTTGGTTTCTAATTAGTATTCTCAGCACAAGATGGTTGCTTAGTTACCTATTTTTATTAAAACCAGTCAGAAAACCTAAAAACCAGCAATTTTTTTAATAAGTGCTAATGTTTTCATTCATGTTGAATGGGCATCATCAGGAACAGAATAACATCTAAACAAACACTGTGTTTAGGTGTTATTCTGTTCATGTATAGTTCCAGTTTATTTGTGCAGTTGTTTTTTGGGCATTATCAGACAAACTAATCCCCCAGCTTCTGAAATAATGGGGATTGCCATATATGTGTGAAGAGGGGAAAGGGAGGATAATAAGATATTTATAGTTTGAAGAAAAACTTCCATGCTGTACGGAAGGAGTCAACATTGTGAAAATTAATAGCAGTAATATTGCAGATGGCCTTATATATTGTAGGGCCTTCACTCATTTGTTAGCCACACAATTCATTGGACCCTTAAATACTCAGGCTATAAATCTGCCAGAGAATTTATAGCCTGAGTATTTAAGGCAATTGTTTGGCTATGTATTTATACATACATATATATATATATGGTTTTGGGTTGTTTAATATACTTACATAGAAAATATGGTTTTACTTATGGGCTTAATTGGTCCTCTAATGAGTATTCTTACCTGATGATTTAGTCAAACCTTAAGCAATGCTTTTCATTACATTCGAAGCAATGCTTTTCATTACATTTATGCTATTTTTGACTTAAAATAATTATATTAAATTATTAAATTTAATATTTCAGGTTTAATACAGAAGAATATTAAAATGCCAACAGAGTATTTTAAGGTATGTCAGTTGCTATTAATTTTTTTTAAATTTCAGGTTTTACAGACAGCTCAGAAGGCGTTTGCTAGTGGTGTGACAAAACCCATCAAATTTAGATTACAGCAACTCAAATTGCTTCTTAAACTTTGTGAAGAAAATGAAGAAAAGTTAATAGAGGCTGTTAAAAAAGATTTAAAAAAAGTACTAAATTTAATGATTTAATAAATGATTTTTTTTAATGATATAAACACTAATAAATGTCTTTTTTTCTAGTCTAAAATAGAAATTAGACTTACTGAGTTGGAATATTTGAAAAATGAAATTCGAGGTGCTATTTATAACTTGACTGAATGGGTGAAACCACAATCAGTAAGTATTAGAAGTGCCTTTAAGGTTATTTTTTAAAAAAATGACGATAAGCTTAATGAAATACTCAATTTTGTACATGAATATATTTACTAAAGCCTAAATACTTGATGGCTGGATGACTAAAGTGGTGAAGGGATCAACTGACTGCCTGCAATCAAACTTTTTTATGGGTGGTCTGTTTCGAAGATATATATTGGACCCCATTCCTCATCACCTGGCTATCCCCGTTATAGGCCTGGCCAAACTCATAATTGTGTGAGGCCCGGAAATAGTGCAAAAAAAAAAAAAACAAAGTTTGCATTTTTTTTTTTTTTTTTCTTTAAGTTAAACCATCAAGAAAACAAATTATATATATATATGTCTTAAAGAATAGTGGAAAAAACAAAATTTTAGATAAAGAAAATTAAAAAGGAAAATATTTAAAACTTAAGACACAGTTTAGAAAGTAAAACAAAACTAGAAAAATATTACAATGAGTGTGGGTGTCATAGTCATCGATAAAATGCGATTAGAGTTTAAGAGATGGTGTTGAATAGACCATCTCTAGCTGACCTTTCCTGCGCCCTAAATGGAGCTCCATTTACACATGGAGACAGGAGGGAGACCAATTGTGAAGCAAGGAGAAAAAGGTCTAGCCAATAAGCGATGAACCAACTCAGGAGTTTTTGATGAGAACTAGCTTGAAAAGGAGAGAAGAACGTCATCCTCTACAGACCATCAGGTGCATGCAATGTCCCCAGTTCCTTGTGAATCCTTTGCCATTTTATGCAATTAATTTTGACACCAATGAAGACCAACTCGCCAATGCCCCAGGGCTTCGCCGACGTGAAAAGAGAGAGGAAAGAACTTTTGAAGACAACATGAACCAAACTCTGGATTTCCGGATATTGACCTAATTATGTGGCATTGTCACCTAAATAAATGGTTTCTTTGTGAAACACTTGTCTCTTCCTGCCTCCTTAAAACCACCACTCACATACGAATTGACTTTAGTCCATTCTGACAGTAGAGAATAAACTCCTCCCTAATTGGTGAGCTTACAATTGGATACGATTAAAAGACCACCTTAGTGTTGACAGGAACATGGACATTCACAGAGGGGGCAAATGGGGCAGTACTGTATTCTGTAATCTACTTGTGGAAAAAAAACACCAAAAAATTAATTAATTAAATAAAAAATTTACTGTGTAACTATTTGTCTCTAAGCTTTGCTCCTCCTGGAAAATTTTCTGTGAATACCCATGCACAGGCAAGTCAAAAATAAAAAAAAGTCAAATACTGTATTAACTAAATAACTAAACATCCAATGCCAGACTTTTTTGGTTTAATTTAGGAAAAATTTTAATAATAATAAACCAAAAATATCTGGCATTTAGATATTTAATCCTTAATTTATAGTGTGATACTTATTTTTTTAATTATAATAGAAAAAATTTGTTTTTTTTAACAGTTTACTGATCAGAATAAAAATTACTACACTGGTAAATGCACGAATATTCAATGAACTAAATTAATGTATAAAATTTTAAAGACTAGAAAAAGACACAATAAAAATCCTAAAAATATTATCATAATATGTGATAGTAATTTATCATACAGACGGAGCTTAATTTATAACTACTCTTGTTTAGATAAGTGAAGAATAAAATTAAATATATTCAAACCTTAGTTAAACTTAGCGCACCTAAATATTCCTACCTTATAAATTGCCAATGAATGAAGCTTATAAATATTTCTTCTTCATAAATATTAAAGAACACTTCAGTATCTGTGAATTGCTAAATGTACAATTTTATATGGCAAATGATATTTTTATTACCAAATTATGTGGGTCTCAGATTTGTTACAGACCACATACCATTATCATATATCATACTGTATATAATTGTTATCTTAGTACTTTGGTGTAGTATCATACTTGGTTTAGTGCCAGTTTCAGAGATGAACAAATGGTGGCTCCACTCACCAATTGACTAAATTATTGTAATCTTTGTATTGGAAAGAAATAAGACTTATGAAAATAAAATTAAAGAAACTCTTTGAAAATTTAGTTTTATTCACAAAATATTTTGGAAACTTGCATAATAAATGCTTTATTATTTAAGGAGGTCCAATTTTATGTGGGGAAATCCTGTATGAAATTTTAAAATTTACATATTGATAATTTTGAAATAAATGCTTCAGTAATAGCTGAAAATTTTTCTAAAAATCAGGAAATTAGAGAAATGTAACATTAATGGTTTGTAAGTATATCTTTTTGAAGCAATATCTAAATTATTTTCTTTAAATAATTTCTTATTCAAATGAAAAAATAAATTATTTTAATTTTCATAATTTCAAACTTTTTATAATTGTTTTATTTTATTTTCAGACTGAAAAGAATCTCGTCCTGCTTATGGATGACAGTTTTATACATTCTGAACCATTTGGAGTTGTATTAATTATAGGACCTTGGAATTATCCTGTACAGTTATCACTTGTACCTTTAGTTGGAGTAATTTCTGCTGGAAACTGTGCAGTTATTAAACCATCAGAAATATCAGAAAATGCTGCGGAAGTATTAGAAGAATTACTTCCAAAATATTTACATCAGGTAAATTTTATAGCATTGGTTGACAGGATTAATACTAATTTCCTATTTTTTTATAAACTGACTACATTCTGTTTTATCAGAACACTGGAATCTTGTTGTGAAGAACTTGAGGGGACCTACAAAAATGTTTGTTAATTTGAAATGAAAGTTTGTTGTAAAGAAAAAGTGTATCTAAATTATTATTAAACAAGTTATATATCTAAGTAAGAAATCCATATATGAAACAAAGATGTTTTATATATGTTACTTATTATAATAACAATGTGATAATGTATTAATGTATTTAGTTCTGAAGTCATTGGTTTAATTTGTGCTGAAATCATGTTTTTTCTACATTTTGGTTTCTGATAGCAGGAACTCTGTGACACTTCTCTTTTCGGATATTCCTTCGTGCTGTCTTACCCTTGTGTCTTAAGTGAAGAATAAGATAAATAATAAAATTAAGAAGTATAAATAGCCATCCTTATATCTGTGTCCGTGACAAGTTGTGGCTGTTATTGAGTTTAGTACAATTGCAACTCATTAGTTAGTTCAAAGATCATCCATCTTTCTTGGATACAATTGTTTACCAGTTAGAGGAAGTATAATAGTATATGGGTATAATAGTATAGAGTATAATATATAATAGTATATGAGTATAATAGGAAGTATAATAGTATAGAGTATAATAGCAATGAAGATAAAGTTGTAACAAAATTGTTATAATGAAGTGAAAATTATATAGAAATTTTAACACCAGAATAGATAAATTACCCAACTTCACTGCCTGTAACCTGCATTCTTTTTCTCCAATACAGAGGACTTTGCAAACGTTTTCGAACCTAATGTGGTTCTTCTTCAGGCGCTATGGAATTTCCTATATGAATTCGAATTTCCAGAATTAACTGCTGTTTTAGAAAATTTTTTGGAACGTTGTCACATGTGACCGATGGCGTCATTGTAGACTTGCGCATTATCCGTATGTTGTTACTTTAGAGTTTTATTGAGGAAGGCTTCCCATGCTGTTGATATCTTCATTTCTTGTTTGAAGTTAATGCAGTGCTTATTCCTGAAGTGTTAAGGCAAATGTATATGGCCTCTAGCTATCTGAGGTGTTCAGTGCGGCCCGTGGTGTGAATAATTCTGGCTAGAGGAAATAGCGGCTCTATTTCTGGGTCAGAGGAGTATACCGCTAAGGCAGTGTTGTTTCTATGATGTAGGGTGTCCGCTTTGTGTTCTTTGATTCTAGTTAGTAAGTTGCGTTTAGTGGACCCGATGTAGAATACTTTGCTGTTGTCTCTATGATCAATGATGGGCACAGAGTATACTCCCGGAAGTCTGTTGCTGTCTGGAGCGTCTTTTCCGTTCCTAAGCCAATCGAATATTGTGGCGCACCTCCTAAATGCCAAGCAGACATTCTTTTTCTTGGCTATCTTGTTGTATATGGCCTTAAGTGCCGGGTTGTATGTGATTGGTATGTACTTAACCAGGGAATCATTGGAATGAGAGGTGTTGTTGGATTGTTGTTGGAGTACCTTGTTGTTTATCTTGCATAAGACATTGTGATAGCCATGTTGTTTAGCTATATGCTCTATGCATCGCATTTCAGAATTGAAAGCTGATTGTGACGAGGAATGTGAATATGCTCTTTTGATTAGTGTGTTTTGTGAAAATTGTAGGAATTCTATTGCTGGGGAACTGACAGAAAAAAGGACATTAAACTTAAAGTTAATTATGAATATGTTTGTACTAAAATATTTTCTGTGGGTTCCTATCCAGGCTGGATTGGGGAAAATCTAAAAGTATGCTATTCTGAAAAGATTTGTTAGAACATGATGTTACTGTATCATAAAAGTACATGTAAAGCTTGAAAATATTTGAGTCCAGCAGTGTCCCTAATATTTTTAATCTTTATTATCTTATCTTCAGGTCTTTATTTACAATGAAATCTTCAAAATAAAGTTTATATTCCATTAAGTTTAAATAATTTTTGATCTTCTGATAAAAAAAAAACTAATTGAGAATCAAATAACAAAAAATGTACTTGCAATGAAGTTTAAATATTTAAGTGATGAGCAATTATAATTGTTTAATAATTACATTAATTTCTTTTAAGGATTGTTATCAAGTTGTAAAAGGTGGTGTTCCAGAAACTACTGAACTACTGAAGGAAAAGTTTGATTATATCTTTTTTACCGGATCCACAGCTGTTGGAAAAATTATATATCAAGCTGCGGCTAAAAATTTAACTCCAGTTACATTAGAATTAGGTGGAAAAAGGTATTTGATTTTTTTTATTTCTAGTTAAAATCTACTTTGAAAATCACATGTTAAATATTAAAACACACTAAATTTTGTAGTAATATTAACTGTTAATAAACCGTCTATAAATAAACTTTTTTTCCTCAAAAATTTTATTTGATACTGTTCATTTATATATAACAAGAAGAAACATTTGATTAGTTGTAAACTTTTTATTAATTTTTTTTGTTATTGAAATAAAAAAAATATTCATTCTAATTATTATTTTTGAAATCATAACATTTGCTTGAAAACACACACATCATTGATTATTTACAAAATATAAAACATTCAAGTTCTCAAGGGACCAAAAATACCACTTTGAATTATCCAAATTTTTTTTAAATGAATTTTTTTGTAATTCTTGAATAAAATTATGACATTATCTTATTTAATTTCACCAGTTTGGTTACAAATGCGTTAATATTATGAATTATTACTTAGTAATTTAAGCTATTTTGAGAAAACTGTCAGTTGGCGTGTACTTAATGAAAACAACAAAAACGTAACCAAATTACATTCAAAGTAAGATCTGAAAATAACATACAAAAGAAACTTAAGTGCTTTGATAAGAATTACTGTGAATTTCGTCTTGAGTTTGAGAAAATTGTGTGATCTGAGGAAAATAAGCTCTATTAACAGCTAATGCTAAGTACACATTCTATTGTGAATATGCACATATATTTAATGGGCATTGACATTATTGAAACAATAGATTTTTACAAAAAGTGTCCAAAATAATTAAATGCCAAACAGATTTCCTCATAAAAATAAAAAAAAAATTTCTTTTCATTGAAACCTTGTGCAGTGTCCAAATGATCTTGAACAGATGTCCAATAAATCAACAATGTATAATTGATGAAACCAAAACCACCACTTGGGCATGGAAACTTTCTTATAAACACGTAATATGATGGAAGATTTTGAATTAAATGATATTTTTGCTGGTCACTGGACCAGATAATGACTTTGAATTTCATTGTACATGCATTTTGAATTATTCGAACTATGATGTATGCAAAATCCTATTTTCTTGGCCAGAGACTAGACTTGACTTCGAATTATCTGATATTGAAATAATGAGATTTTACTGTGTCTTATTAAATATTAATGTTTTCTAATTGTTTAACATTACATCATCAAATTGTTATAGTTTAATGAACATTTGAATTTAATGTTCTGCCTGCTGTAATTGAACAATGTTTGTTTAGTTTTAATGTCATATCTAGAGATCCAGCTTTCATTACCATATCATCATTATTCATAATGATTTTCAGAAAATTATTCATCTTCAATATGTTTAAGCAAATCCTATACAGTTTCCAGGTATTAATGTAAATCATTGAAAATGTTATAACATTCTCTCTCTAAAGTTCTCGTGATCATTTTAATAGTTTCTGCATCTGTTTTTTCTGAAATTGAAGAACAATTTGATGCATATGTAATGCTCCATAAACTTAACCATTTTGTACAATCACAGAATGTTGTTTGTAATTCTTAATAATGCTGTTAAAGATTGATACTTCACAGAAGAAAATTAAAATTTAGCTTAACATTAGAGGGTTTCTCTCTTCCTTGCAATTTTTAAGTCTGATACTTAAGTATATGGGTGCTCTTTAAAATAAATCTCTAGATTCTTGATCAGATTTTGTATATTATATATTTATTATGGCAATGTGATGTTTCTTATAAGTAATATAACAGTATAAGTATTAAATATCATATTATAATATCATACTATTTGAAAAATATATGCAATAAGAAATACATTTGATTTGACACATTTTTCTTATTTTTCTCATTCAAAACAGTTCATTATAAGTGCCAAACCATACATTTTTTAATGACTAATTTAATCATAAGTATTTCCATCTATAGTTTTGTTTCTGGGAGATTAAATTTTAAAACTTCATAAGTATACAGGAAATCCTTGTTAATTCAAATTCATTCGTTTGTAAGTGTACTTTTGTCTCAGCCAGGGATATAGAGATTTACACATTAAGGAATTCAGTTAGTTCGAAATACAGCTACTTTGAAATTTGAAGTGAAAATTTTGTTCGAACAGTGATATGCGTATGATAACTTGTTCATTTAGTTTGAAGAGAACAATACACCAAGAACAACTCTAATCTGGTTGTCAATATGGCTTTGCTTTTACAGTAACACAATTTCGAGTGTCACCTTAACCATGGACTACCCCTTTTTTCTGTTACCTCATAAAATATGACTGGTTTTTGGGATTGCAAGATTGGGCTGTAAGTTGCAGATTGAGACATTTGTATGGTTCTAAGCTATTCATTTGGGTGACTTTTTGGGCCACTTTAAAAATAAATTGGGTCACATTTCGAATTATGCTTTACTTTTTATAAAACCTATCTGGCAACCTGTGAGGTTCTCACTGGACATATTCTGTTTACCTGTAGTTTATTTATAATATTATTATTATTAACAAACACAGAATTCTGTATACACAGCCATATTCCATTGCTTAATAAATTACATTAGTTACATGGCATTTAACATATTGTACAGAAATATGTAAATCTCAGATAATTTGAAGTCACGATTATTTCGTCCCTTGAATTTTGAATTAATGAGGATTTCTTGTATTCAGTTCTGTATTCTATACACTAAATTTATTTATTGTAAGTTGATTTCAGAAAACAATTTACAAAATTATAAGTTAAGATTAATCTATGTTTATGATTTTTAATGTGATAAGAGTGGTGCCCAAACTACAGGCTCTGGGGCTAAATCCATCCACTGGCACACATTAATTCAGCTTATGAATATATTTCACACATCACTCACAAATGATAGAAATAGGCCTATGTTTTGTATATTTAGAATATACAAAATATTTGTGGTTTGCTCATCTATGACTTGAGTGCAATTTGGCTTGCCAATTGAAAAGTTGGAGCACCATCATGCTAAAAGAGGGTCTAATAAAAAGCTGATAGATTGGCTATAATTTGTCTTTAACTGAAATATTGTGTAGTGTTTTAGATTCATAATAAAAATGATCTAATTAATGATTAAACTTAATGTTTTTAATGAATTTTGCTAAAATAATCTTTATTAGATTAATGGCAATGTGCAAACCTAATATGAATACACACACTCGCACTATGTCAATATGGATACATTATTTTATGATGCTATTTAGATGATTTTATGATTATTATGACAATAGCAATTACAAGAACATTTAAATAAAGTAATGATTTATAGCATTAATTACTATTAAATGGACAATCTTTATCTAAATGTGCAAATATTCTTTAATTTGTTTCTATTGTCTTGATCATTTATGTACAGCTCATGTCATGTATCTTATCCAGGCTGTAAAAATGCACAGTAGCAGGAACCATTCTATTTATTTATTGAAGGAAAGAGATTGTTGAATGTGTGATGAGGTCTCTGTGCATTACTTAAGTATAAAACTTCCAGAACTCTAAATTGAGTACTGTGCCCTGCCTGGCCAAGTTATATGAATCTATCTCTACTATCATATGAAATGTATTGCTAGGTTAATCTTACTTCTTAAATAAATTTGTCTTATTTTAATTTTTTAGTCCAGTATATTTGGATGACTCTGTAAATATGGATATGGCCTGTCGGCGGATAATTTGGGGAAAATTATTAAGTTTGGGGCAGACTTGCGTAGCTCCAGATTACATACTGTGTAATGAAGAAGTGCAAGATTTATTTTTGAAATCTTCAAAAAAAGTTTTGGCTGAATTCTTTGAAGGTGATCCTATTGATTCTCCAGATATTGGTAGAATTATCAATGATAGAAATTATAAGTAAGTCATAATTGTGATCATGTAAAGGAATGGCTTAAGTAATGTTGAAATATTCAATAATAATTTGTTTTAGACGTGTTCAATCGTATTTAAAAGATGGAAATATTGCCATTGGAGGGAAAACAAGAGATGAAGACCAATATATAGCTCCAACTATTTTGACTGGTGTAAAGGATGAGCATCAAGTGATGAAAGATGAGGTACTTTTAAGTGTTTTATATAAATTTGGTTAATGTAAGTAAACATTTAATTTTAAATTAATTGCAAATAAGTACAATTTTTCACAAATTTTGGCTTGCCTGCTTTGATACCCAAGCAAGGAAGTCTTATATTAGTATGTGAACATCTTAAGTCATTGGTGTATTTAAAGAGTAAATGTACCAGAGACCTGTTCAGGTAACATGCCATCAATATTCATGTAATTACCTGTAAATTTTGTTACAAAGTCTTATTGTCACTACAGGAATGCATAATAATCTTACTTGTTTTTTTTATAGAAAGCTTTCATTTATAGAACTCATTAAGAAGTCGTTGTTATGTAATAAATGATCTTTATGTTTATGCTTCTCGTTTCTGCTAAAAAGAGACAAGACAAAATTTGCTTCGAACTAACATTCATCAAACGTTCTCGTCTTTTCTCACGAGAGTTATGAGACACATTTATTAATAATTTAAGTGGTTACAGTTGTAGAAAAAAATGTATAAAAAACTAGATAAAATTAAATTATGGAGTATTGAAACAATAATAAATTTATAAAACATAAATATGAGAAAATAACAAAAAAACATAATATCTGCAGGTGGCGACATCCATCACCCCACCATCCAGTCATCATGTATTATTTTTCTATGTATATCTTAACCTGATTCACTAACAGCAAATACTTTTTAACTATTTACTGCTATTTAACTATTATTGTAATTGTATGAAGAATTTAGAAGAATAAACACAGCAAAAATCCAGCAATGTAAACACTTCAATAAACAAACTGTGTCATTGATATATTATCATATGCACTCTGTTTATATGATTATTTTCATAAGAATGATGTCTCTGGGCTTATTGACTTTAATAACAACAATATTGTTGGTGGACAACCATTTGGATAGAAGTTCAAATAGATTTTATTAGTAGGATGAAAGATATTGTTGTAAAGGGTAGAGACTGTTTTCCATCTAAAAAAAAATTCCTTTAACTAGATTTTTGATGTCAGGAAGAAAATGTTCCAGTTTATAATATGGAGCATGCATTGGGTTGTATTTGGTTGCTTCCAATTTATAAACTGGAACATTTCCTCCCTGACATTCAAAATCCAGTTGAAGGGATGGATGAGATCCACAAGGAATTTTTTTTAGATGAGAAAACAGCCTGTTTTATTATTATTATTGTTGTGTTTTGTGAGTTATACTCGGTTCACACCGGTGGCTGTGTACTATGCCGGACCAAAGTCAAGGCATAGCAACCAAAACAAAACTAAAATTAAATAAGTGTGTCAGTGTGTGTGTCTGTATTCAGGAATTTCCTAACAATGTGGCATGTATTCAATATAGTGGCCTTCTGTAGTGTGATGTATGTATTTCTACTCAATTGTAATGTTCCCAGGCTTTTGTGTAATGTGTGTGGTATCACATCTGTACAGGAGAGAACAACAGGTACAATAAGCACCCTTTCCATCCTCCACAGATGCCTTATTTCCTGGGTGAGTTCTGTGTACTTGCTAATTTTTTCAGTGCATGTGTTTTGTACATTGTGAGTGTTTGGAATGGCTATGTCTATAATGTATGCGATTATATTGTGTTTGTCAATGAGTGTGATGTCTGGTCTGTTGTGGTAAATTGTTTTATCTGTGATTATGGCTCTATTGTAGTACATTTTGTGCGTGTTGTTTTCCAATACTGTCTGTGGAATGTATTTGTAGTATGGTTTGTGAATGTCTACCAGTTTGTGTTTCTTTGCAAGCTCTTGGTGTATTATATTTGCTACTTGATTGTGTCCGTGTAAATAATCTGTCTGTGCCAAGAGCTTGCAACCAGAAGTGATGTGTTGTATAGTTTCTGGCATGGTGTGACATTTTCTGCATGTGTCATTTGTTAGTGTTGTATCTTTGAGTATATGTTTTCTGTACTTTTTAATATTTATGACCTGATCCTGTATGGCAATCATGAATCCTTTCGTCTCCTCAAAGAGGCATCCCCGATCTAACCAGCTGTTTGACGCAGTTTTGTCAACAAAATCCTGGGCCAGGTCATAAGGATGCCTGCTATGGAGTCCCTTTTGAGCCCATGTTTGCTTGATGGTGTCTATGCTTTTTGTGTGTTGTGTCATGTTTGTATGATGAGAGTGTAAGTTTAATGGTGTGCTATTTCAGTCTGCTAGAGTTACTGCTTTATGTAATTGTGATGTTTCTCATTTCCTGTAAAAAAAACTCTCTCAGTGACTGTATTTGTTTGTAGTGAAGGTTTATAATGTCAATCAGACCATTTTAAACCGTCCACCATCTTTATGTGGAAGTGTTAATCTTTCTATGGCAGATTTAGGGTGATGTTGTTTATGCTTAGTAAGTGTTGTTCTTGTTTTCCTTTGGAGTTGCTCGAGATCTGTGTGAGTCCAATGTATAACTCCAAAAGAGTGAGTACTGGGATGACATATGTGTTTATTGCTTTAACTGTGTGTTTTGCATTTAACTGTGTTCTGAGAATAGCATTTAACCTATTTTGGTATTTTTTAATTTATCTTTGCTTTATTTGTGTATGTTCTGTTAGTTTGACCTGTTGGAATCCTAAATACTTGTAGAACTCGTCCTCTTCCATGGATTCGATAATGTCCCCATTTAAAAGTGCAAAATCTTCTTTCTTCAGGGCTCCTTTTTCTATGTGAAGTGTTTTGCATTTGTCTAAACCAAACTCCATTTGTATGTCCTTGGTGTATGAATGTGTGATTTGTAGGAGCTGTTGAAGTTGTTTCTGTGTGGATGCATAAAGTTTTATGTCATCCATGTACATAAGGTATGATAGCATAAACTGTGTTGTTTTTTTCATGTCTAATATTGTAACCATATTGCGTGTTGCTTAACATGTTGGATAATGGGTTCAGGGCTAGGCAGAACCAGAGAGGATTCAAGGAATCTCCTTGAAAAATTCATCGCCTAATGAATATTTCATTTGTTTGTTTGGAAGTGTTACTAACCCTGAGATGTAGTGTTGTTCTCCAGTGCTGCATAGTGTTTTCGAAGAATGCAATGAACGATGGATGTATTTTGTACATGTGTAGAATATGTAGCAGCCAACTGTGTGGAACACTGTCGAATGCTTTTCTGTAGTCTATATATGCCATGTGTATGTTTCTGTGTTGTTTGTGTGCTTGCCGTAGAATGACTGAATCTATGAGTAA
>NW_019392610.1:46104-61139 GCF_000671375.1 Centruroides sculpturatus
AAGAGAATGCAAAAAAATTAATAGCCACTCCAATCGATGTTTATTTGTTTTAAAACGCATGCGCACCAATTTTAAATGTTTAATTCTAAAAATTTAAATTTAAAATCTTTTTTGTATGTTCAAAAACGGCTAGTATCGTTAATGTTTTAAATTTAAATGTATGGTTCGAATTCTTTATTCGAATTGAATTTTACCTGAAGACGACGTGCTTATTTACGTCGAAAGCGCTCGTAAATTAAAATAATTTCAAGTATATTTAACGCCTCATAGACTGACGTTCTTGGAAGAAGAAGTTTTGATTGACATAAGTTGGCGTGACATCCAACCCGTGAACTTAATACACCTAACAAGATGGAGTCTGTGTAATGGATATGTAGCCACTACACTATTACTATTACTTCCTGTATGTATTCCAACTAATAAACCATTACATAAAAAAGAAAATAAGTCTCACTTTCATTTGGGCAACTCTTATACATATATAATATACAAGTTATTTTTGACAAATGATAATTTGATAGTGCTTTTATTTTTTAATAAATTGTTTGCTATTTTGTTAATTATTATAATTAAACTTAATTAATAATCGTGTTTTTAATTGTAAAGTTGATGCTCTACCTTTTGGAGGAGTTGGCTTCAGTGGACTTGGAAGTAAATATCATGGGAAAGCGTCTTTTGACACTTTTTCAAACAAGAAATCTGTTCTTATTCGAAATTTCAATCCCATTTTAGAAAAAATTGCAAGGTAAATAATGAATTTTAAGTATTAATTTTAAATTATAATAAAACAGATATTAATGCTATTTATTATTGATTACTTGCTTTAATCTTGTGATGCATACATACATTTTTAAGACATTTTTAATGTTGTTCAATAATGACAGTGTGTTTTTAAAACAAATTTCAGATTAGTGTGTTTCTTTCCTTCTTTAGCCTGCAAGTTGTTTTATGATTTGTCCCCAACAATCCAACTATTTAATTTTAATACAATTTAAATATTTTTAACAAAACAAAGATTTATTTTAGGATAGTTTTGTTACAAAGAAAATTTTTTTTGTTTTCATTATGATCAAATAAGTTATTAAGGATAAAATTATGCTGTCAAAATTATTGATACAAAAGTAAGAATTGCTTTTGGAAGTAGCAAATGATATAAAATTTTCACTTCAAGTTTATTGAATCAAAATATACTTGAAACATATTTTAAAATGAAGGTTTTTGCAAACTTTCTTTATAATATATTTGTTTGCAAATATTCTGAATATTTAATGAATTAAAGATTATCCAACAAAAAACCTGTTGGAGTAAGATTTAAACTCACACACATCACTCATCAGCTAAACACATTCCTAATTGATGACATTTCATATGCTTAATCATTTTGAGAGTTGTCAGTTCATTTCTTGTTCGAAGTCATTATGAATTCAAAGTATTCAAAATTTATTTATTAATATTTAGTAGTGTTATGTATACTTATAGTAATAAATTTGTCAGGTTAGTAACAAATGCAACAATCCAATAATTACTTCAAATATAGAACAAACAGCCAGATTCCTTTATCGAGCTACTTAGGCTAAATAATTTCTAAGAAATTTGGTATGTGTTAGGTAGTTTGACTACTGTCTTTTATTGGGCTGCAATTTGAAAAAATTGTAGACCTATAATTTAATTTAATAATTGTAAATAATTTAATTAATTTACTTTTAGAATAATCCGGAAGAAAAGATAGTCTGAGAGTGGGACTCAAACATGCTTACTGTATTGATGCATTGCCAGTTACACTACCCAGACCTCTGTCTGGTCTTGGCTTCCAGACTAAATAATTAACTGAGTGACCAATATATAAATTAGTTTATTAATTAATTCAGAAGCAAAGATCAAATGGAGATATTGGTACCATAATTGGTAATGCATCAACATGGTGAGCAGGAATTGTAGGTTAGGGTCCCGCTCTGGGCCAATGTTTTCTTCACATTATTCTAAAATGAAATTAATTTTCTTAAATTTAAAAATTATAGCAATTTGGGGATTGCACTATTCACAATGTACAGTCCTGAAAGAAGTGTTATAATTGTGTGCATATATGCTTGAGTTATTTTAAAGTATAATTTGCTATAAATAATATAACAAACTACAATAAATTTTATAGAATTTGATTGTAAATAGTTCAATTTGGTTACATGGAATTTTATAGAAAAATTAATTTTTAATACTGGAAATAGAAGTTGATAAGATTTATGAAGCTCTCTAGTTATCAATATTTTACATTTAATGTAGGACTTTCATAAGTAAATCCTGGCACAATTATACAAATAGCTGGTAACAGTGTCAGTATCTTTATAGTTTAATTATTGATCAATTTGATATATAAGGAAGCTTTGTTAAATATATATGACAAATGATGCAAGGTATTAATAATTTATCTTCATTAAACAATATTTATGTATCCACTTATTCATAAAACATTATGGAAATATTTTACTAAATACAGGGTCTTTCAAAATGAATGCTATCATTTTAAATCACTAATTATGTTACTTATTACTGGAGAAGTATGCAACTTACATGAATTGATAGTGTAACCATTACAATTTTTTATCCTGTCTGAATTCAAATGTCTCGTTGTTTACTGTGTCTAGAAAGTGTCGTAAATGAAAATGGCAACTCCACAACAGAGAAGGTGTTTTGCATTCTGTGGTTTGCAAAGTCGGAATCACTTGTAATCATGCAACACGAGTAATTTACAAGAGCCGTAGAATTATGGCTGTCATGGGAGAAGTGACAAATGGCTATGTTGTGGCAAGTGTAGGAAGAATTTAAGTATCAGTCAAATGCATGTCATTCAACATGAGGCATTCTCATTGAGCAATTGTAATGGGCAAATGTAAAACAGATGGTTTTCTAATGTTTTAATGTATGTTACAATGTTCTTGGATAATAAACGTAATTATAATAGTTTTGAAACGGTAGAATTCTTTTTTAGAAGACTCTGTATTTTAGAGCAGAGAAATTAGGTTGAACATAATGTTTTATAAAATAAAATAGTTAAATTACTTTTAAGCAGTTTTTCAATTTTTTACATAGTGATCGCTATCCTCCATTTTCTGAAGCCAAAAGCAGTCGTTTAAGATTTCTTTTAAAGAAGAGAAAGAATTACATACCATCTTGTTTGCCTTACTTAGCCGTTTTTGTTTTGGGAATGATGTCCATTATTATTCTAAAAATAGTTTTCAACGTAAGTATTGATTACTTTAATTTTAAATATGAAAAAGTAAGATTTTATTAATTATAAATCAAGAAAAATTTAACAGATACAAACTCTTAAATTAATAAATTGATAGATAGGGTAATGTAACATTTGATTTTTCTTTCAAATTTAAAAATAAAAGCAGAGTACAGATTCAAGCAAATATTTTTAGTATATATTTGGCAACACTCAAACTAAATTTGATACACATATTGATCTGAGTGCATGGTTTTGATTTTTGGGGAGAAAAAGGTGAAGTGTTTATGCTCAGAATGATTGCTAAAAGCTGTCAAAAATTAGTTTTTTTCATTAAAGTTTATGTTTCTTTTGCTGAATTTTTGGTGTTTTTTTTTTGCATATGTTATACTTTAGAATATTTTATTATTATTAATGTTATGCTTGTAGAAATATTAGTTATTTTTTGTTATTTTATTGATATTTGTACTTTTAATTTATATATATATGTAGTTGATTGTTTTTAATTTTATATTTTTCCTTTAGAGATGTAATTTCTATATGGTGGAAAGTATTATAGAGTAGAGCATCGATTATCCGACCCCCGATTAACCGTCACATCGGTTAACCGATCTAGTCAGCAAATTTCAAGTGTTCGCTAGTGATGTGGCACTACAATATTTGGCTATGTCTTGGCTACTTTAATATTGTTTTTGTTAAATTTTTGCGTGTTTTAGCTGACAACACTGGCTTGACCATGAAAGGGAGGCCAGTATTTAAATGAGATTTAATTTTCTAATTATGAGTGGTTGTTTGTTTTGTGAGCAAGAAAATAATTTTAAAATATTCTTTAATGATACAATAGCTACAATTATTATTTTTAAAAAATTTTGTTATGCTTAACATCGATGAAAATTCAACGTGAAGTATGTTAATAGCAATATACTAATATACTAATAATGTATTTTTTCATTCTTTTCGATTATCCAATTTTTTCAGTTATCCGACCAACCCGAGTCCCCAATTGAGTCGGATAATCAATGCTCTACTGTATTTGTAAGAAACTGACTTGCTGGTAAATGGATGTAAGAACAGCAAGTGTACTGATTAAACCAAAACAGAATAAAAATTGTTTTCATATTTGTTTATTATTTAGGACATTTAATTATGTTATTTTTGTCTTAAATTATGCATATTTGCTACTTTAAGTTTATCAAAATGGGTATTGTTTAGAGTCTGGGAATGGATTAATTCACTTTCCATTATTTCTAACAGGAAAAATTGGTTCAGACTTTGAACAATCTTCTGGAATGAATTAAATTTGAAGTATGGGGCACCACTGAATCAGTTCTTTATAAATATTAATAAAATGTGGTAATAAAACATTAATTCTACCAAATTCAAAGTGGTTTTTAAAACTGGTTTGGAATCAGGAATGTAAAAACTGGTTTTGATTAAAACTAGTGTTGCAACGAATAGTATATTCGGCCTCAGGCCGAATGCCGAATATTCTGCCAGGAGCATGGCCGAATAGCCGAATTTTCGGCCAAACTATTCGGCTTGATTAACGCACGTACAAAAATTGGCACGCAAACCACATTATGGTAAGGACCCTGCTCTCTATTGGCCCACTGTCACTACGCTTCAACAAGATAGGATGCAGCTTAGACTGTTATCTAATCAGACATTTCAAACTAATGGTATTGACTTTTACATGGTATTACGACAGAAAGACCTTGTGGGAGAAAGTGTCGTAAATGAAAATGGCAACTCCACAACAGAGAAGGTGTTTTGCATTCTGTGGTTTGCAAAGTCGGAATCACTTGTAATCATGCAACACGAGTAATTTACAAGAGCCGTAGAATTATGGCTGTCATGGGAGAAGTGACAAATGGCTATGTTGTGGCAAGTGTAGGAAGAATTTAAGTATCAGTCAAATGCATGTCATNCTTCACCAATCACATTAATTCTTGACAGTTCAGACAAGAGCGTCATGGCAGTATGTGATAAGTGATGATATCAAATGTGGATAACAATGAAATGACCTACACGTGTAAATAATGGAAAAAGAACAGAGAAGGACCGCGAAGTGAAAATGTGAAAATAAATAAGAAATTGAGTTGATAACATAATCGAACAAGTCGAGGCAGCTTATTGGCACGAAATTCGCGGCTGTCAATACCAAACAATTGTTGTCATAGACTTTGGAAAGCTAAATGCTTGTGATGAAAGTCACTTAGCATGCACGGATGAAAGCGTGGGGTCGTTCGGGCTACCAAGCTGTTTCAAATCTGTGAAATCATAACTGTGACTTATACCGACGTACTATCTGTCTCTTTTCTCCATTATCACCAGGCTATGAGTCACGCAATTGTAAAATGGGAAATTACGACGGAAAAGCGACGAATCGAAAGTATCGTGAGGGCATATTATGATGTATGCATAGGCATATGTGGAGTAGAGCGATAGAGGAAAGAGAAGAGCAAACATGAGTGCTTAAAAAGAAGGATAGGCAGGGTCAGACCCTCAGATGTGCAATGATTCTTGAACGAATAGGTGTATACGTGTGCTGATATTTGTAATTATAAATCGTGAATAGAAGTGACTAATATTATGTTCTTTTTTATTTTGTGCATGCTATAAGTTATAAATACTGTAAATATAAACAAACAACACTAACCCGATAACATTAAATCTAAATACCAAAATGATTAATTTACTGTGTTTTTGTTATTTTTTACTCCTGTGTTTAGGTATTCGGTATTCGGCCGAATAGTGATTAAATATTCGGTATTCAGCCGAATAGTAACCAAATATTCGTTACATCACTAATTAAAACCAATTGGCCAATTTTTGAGAATTTTTCCATTTTTGTCAGCACTACTCCAGATAAGTCATCAGGATAGACTCCATTACATTTGATTTCTAGTAATCTGTTGCTTGTTTTGGTGTGGTATTTTCAGTTTACTTTATATCAGTAATTAATTAAATATAATCACTTAAATTTTTAAAAATTTAATCTTTGTGTTAATTTTTATTTCTCAACATTACTTAATGTTTTATGTTTTAATAAAACATCTTAACAAAAATTCTCTTTAATTTATTCAAGTATATTTATTTTTCAGGCTGCTGACTGGAATGATAAATTACCGAAGATATTACAGTAAATCTGAGCAAATCCTGCTTGATAGTTGTGAATTTTTATTAGTTAATCGGTGCACAATTTCTAAAATGAATTTTATATTAAAATTGTATTTTTTTTGATAAATTTCTATTCTTTGAAAGAAACATAAATTCACAAAGAAGAGTTATTACTGCTTATACCATAATATTTATATTGAAATATTTGAATAGTATCGTGTGCATTTTATAGCTGCTATTATTTCAATGATATAAAGATGATAAACTTAATTTTATAGAAACATTAACAAAGTGGAATAGCACAGCATTTAGGCTGTATAAAATAATTCCATTTTACATTTTTAATTAAGAATTTCAGGGAAATCTGTTAATCACATGGCTGTCTGATATTTGTGTATTACATTTAGGGTTTTACATTTAAAGCTAATTGAATTTTTATGATTTTCCATGTGTAATTTGGATTGGACGGTCTCCTTTCCTCTAACATACTGACCGTTTTCATTACAAGATAGGTCACAAGTAATGGACGGAGCCTGTATAGCCTATGTATATTGATGTCTTGCATTTATAAAACTAAACATAAGACAGGTATTTTAATTGACCAAAAAGAAAATTATATCAGAAATCTTCAGAAAATAATGGAAAATGCATGAAAATCATTTTAATATAGATTACGTACCGATACTTTAATAAATGAGTTCTTTTTTATTTTTTATACTTATTTCTGTTATCTCCAGAAGAATTCTTGTCTTGTTCTCTCATTTTATATGTATTGGAGCAAATCATTGTAATGATTTGCACCAACCAATACAATAATACATGTAACAATTATTAATGCATTTTATAATATTAATAAGTATTAAGTTTAATTCCTGTTAAAATTTTTTTTGTTTTATTGTGCAAAGTTTTGTAAGATTTTATTTTGAAGCTGTACAGTTAAAATGTGATAATATTGTTACGTTATAAGATACGATAAATTAAGTATCTTTTTACTGTTTGGAACAAAAATTTTAAAATAACCATGCAGATGTGTGTACCTGCAGTAAGCCCAGACTCAAGATGCCAAACTTTTATAGTACTAAAAGCTAAAATCTATAGTAAAAAGTATTATAATCTTTCATTTTCTCACAGAACTGAAGTGTTAGAAATTAGAATTAGTTTATCACACTTTTTTACAAATTAAAGATGAATTGATATTACAAAATAGTTTACAAAAATTGTATAAAATAGCATGAATGCATCTATAATTAAGTCTGTTCAGATTTCCACAATTCTGAGCTGGCTTTGTATAAAATGTAAATATTGATTGTGTAGGATATACTTACCCCTATTACTGTATATACTTGTTTGATTAAAAAAACACACGAAAAAGTCTTAAAATATTTTAAAATTAAAGTAAATGCTCTATGAATGACAATTAAAACAGTTATTTTACATTGACACAAAGTAATTGAAAAATTTTATTGTATCTTTCCTTATTCTTTGTCACTTAGAACATTCTCTGATTTTTTTTTCTTCCTAGCATGAAGAAAATACATTAAAAAAAAATAAGAAAAATAGTGATTATTTACTTAATCATAGCTAAATACTGTAAATTGCAATGTATAAGTTGACTTTTTAAGCTTGAAAAAGCTCAAATTATGACTGATAAGTGTAATGTGGGTATATCTTATAATTGAGATGGGTTGATTATAATAATAATAAGTGCAAAGCCCAAACGGTTAGGATTTGAAAGTTGAAATTTGGTACACAGTTGAGGTACGTCATGAGAATGTATGTACTATACACTAAGACAAGATTTTTCAAAATCCTTCCAAGGGAAGAGAGAGAGGATTAAGGATTATCCTGAAGAACTTGGCTTCTGCTGTACTATTTTAGATATGATTTTTGTGAGAACATATTTTTAGATCCATTAAAAATTCTCTAATTAGTCTTGGAAGAGGGGGGACCTAATTCTTGCACCCAGTGAAAATGGATAAGTTTGGCTATAATCTAATAATTTTTATCTTTACTATTGTTACTTTTAGCTTGAGCAACACCGGACTCATCTGATATATATATATATAATAAGTTTTACATACTGTATATTTGGGGTGGCCAAATAGATAAAACCACCACACACTGGTGGTCAATTGTGGTGTGCACTTGACCAAAGGGCCAGCCGTGAGGTTTCCTTCACGTATCTAATGCCTAAATTGAGGCTGTTTTCTGTGGAAAGTTCTCATGGGAACTATTCTACCAAACTAACCAAATTCTGTAGTGAGTTCTGGTTTAGCCTTAATTTATAAGGTCAAACTAGAATTTTGAGCTCAATTTAAGTGCCGAAATTTACAGTCCAAATTGAATCATTTTTTGCTCCTGTTTAAACATAGGTTTTAATATAATTGTTCAAATAAAATGATACTAATTTTACTGCACATCATATATTTGCATAATTTATGTTGTAATTTTATATTTATAAATTAAATATGCACATTTAAGGGAAGGTAAGATCTATGCAGTCTTTGTACAAACAAATGTTGTTCTGCTGACACTTTTATAACAAAATTTTGTATTAATCTTCTGTCGAACTGAACGAAATAAAATTAACAGATGTCTTAGGTATAATATCAGTTTTAAGTTTATATCATTTCTAATTTAGTATTATTTTAAAGTATGTTAGATCAGAGGTGGGAAAGTTGCAGCATTTAGGCCACATGCAAACTTACACGACTTCTAGTGCACCTGATAAATATAAACAAGCTTAATGCATAAACTTATGCAATGTGCAGTTTTAAGAAATCCTTCCAAACTAGAATGCAGTCTTCTGAATAAAAAAGTTTTCCATCTCTGTGTTAGATTCCATCTTTTCTAGATGATTTTGTTATGTTCAACTAAACAATTTCTATACAGAGTGATCCAGAAGTCTTTTGACATAATAGCCATTTCTGTCTCCAAATTGAAGACACTTAAATAAATGTATATTAATAATAAATATGTGTATACTTAAGCAAAAACCAGAAATAGTAAATTTGAGTGTGTGTCTAGTTCACTGTCATCACATAAAGAAAATTTTACATTCTTGGTCCCTCGAATGGCTGTTATGTGGAAGGACTTGTGGATCATCTGGTATGTAAATTACATAAGGTAAGAACCTGTGTAGTTGAAAGAACTTGAAAATAATAATATATATATACTGTATATATTATTATTTTCTCGTATATATATATATATACTTATATGCTTGAGAATCTGTATAATAAATAATCAGTTTTACTATGTACTTTTAAGCATTTATTACCTTTATAAGTCTGCTAAACCATTTAAGTTTTATTTTTGATATATATATTATGTGTAATTTGCATAATTTTTTCTATTTTGTTTAGTGTAATTAATGTTAAATAAATGATTGTATTTAATTTTACTTTATAAAATAAAAATATATATTTAAATAATTGATACATGGTCAAAATGAATTAGAGCTCGTATTGTTAGTTTTGAATTTAAAAATCATACTTGTTTCTAAAACAGAAACAGCACGTTATCCTACGGGAGAAAAGTGCAATTGCCCGGGACATCCACCGACAAAAAGGCCCCAAATCGGTCTTTATAAGAAAAAATTTCCCTGAAGTCAATCAACATTGTACACGGGGCCTCCTAATTCAAATTTGTTTGGGCCCCACGAAGCTATAACACGCCGCTGAATTGCACTAAATAAATACTTAAAATTTCTGATTTTAAGTAGATTTTTGTCTTGGGCAAGCCGGGACAAAGAAATTCCACTGCTTCAAATGTAAACATTAATTTAAAAATTTTTTTGAAATAAACTCAATGAAAGAAAAGTGTGTAGAAAATAAAATACTGGTGCATTTGTGTTTGTATTCTCAACTGAAAATAAAGGTGCACGCCAAATCTGCACGTTCTAAATGGAACGTTATGTGTAGACTATTTTCTGTGTAAGTGTAGACTTTTAGACAAAAATGGAAAGAAAAACAAATTAACTAATACTAATTAGCCTGTCATATCCGATCCGCACTGGAGTCTATTTGCATGATAAATAAAAAAATCCGAATCGAATTCGAACTTTGATCCTCATAATGATAGTTTTGTTTTATTATTATTCTAAAATATGCGATGTCTACAAAGCATTCTAGGAACTATCCATTGATTACGTGTACAGCTTGAGAAGGAGGTAGTGAGAAGTGCACTATTTTATAAGACAGACAGGAAGGGGAAGGCATTTTATACGTGTGCTTTTTTAAATTTGGTTAGCGAGGCCATAGACGTTTTAAATGTGGTTAGCGAGGCCATTTAGACGTTTTTTATTGAGGGAACGTGGACGCTGATTTTTGCCAACTGTTACCTACGAAGGCTGGTTTTCCTGAAATCTCATCCCTTAGCCCCCAATTGCCGAGTGGATAAAATCGCTGAACACTGGTAGTTGGTCGCGGGTTCGCGCCTCACCAGTGGGCTGGCCACGTGGATTCTTCTGGGTTTCCTTCACGTTTGAAGTCTTTTCTCCAATGTCAGGGATCCATAAATGTAATTAAGGGGAAGAAATTTGAATGACGGATAAAAATTGTCCCGAAGTCATTTGTTCATTTTTAAATGCATAAAAATAAAGAATATGAAATGCGGGCAAGTGGAAAATCGGAAAATCATCGCTAGATTCTACTTTCATGTAAGCAGTGGCGGATTAACCATTAAGGTTAGTCCACAATGACCGAAAGCGATTGCGAAATTGATCCACGCAACCAAAAGCAATTGCGAATTTTAAGCAGCCAATCATTGCAAGCAAGAGAGAACGTCATCTCCAAAAACAGAATAACTGCTTCTGATATTCTGCTGTTAGTCACATTTATTTATTGAGGGGAGAAAGATACGTGAAAAAGAAAACGATGTTTGGTGTGAGGAATATTAAAAAAACCATGAATTACAACATCATCTCTATTGCGTGAGAAAGGTTCTGTACACATCTTGAAAACAAGAACCACGTGACAACTAGCGGGAATACGATTGGTAGCGAAATTTTTTTGCTAGCGAGAAAGCTCGACTGTTCCGAATTTCGAAGCGATTCGCGAAATGGTAAAATTCGCCGGAAACGACGTCATGTCTGACCTGTTTTTCGCTTTCGCCAGCGAATCGCGCTTAGTGTGAACTAAGCTTTTCGGGAGCGGAAGCGATTTTCTTTTATACAATCAGGATAAGCAAATGCACAGTAAGCCCACGCTCTGATTGGTCAAAATTTCTCACAATCGAAGCGCGACCTACTCTAGTGATGGGCGATAGTTGTAATGTAATCAATGGATTGCAACGTTGAACTGGGTAAAATGCATTCTACATTCTATCGAATATTTTTGAAACAAAGAAAGGGAAACAAAAGTACACTTTTATTATACTCTTACTACAAACCGGCGATTTCAGCCATACTAACGTTTTCCTTTTTTCGTATTTAAAGTCAATAGGACTGCTAAATTAAAATTTTGATATTGGACTTGATAGCAGGATTGCTTAGATATATCGTTAAATATGGAAAATTACTGTCCTGATTATCAGACCGAAACTAATACTTACAATAATGGTTAATGGCACAGTACTAAAAGTCAAAATGTAAAATGAATTTACTCTTCGGCTGCAAAAGATTCCATTTCCACTAACGGAGCTAGTCCATCAACACCCGGCAGAGCCCATAATTGACTTACTATAGAAGGCTCCCTTCTTTAGTAAGCCAATTATGGGCTCTGCCGGGTGTTGATGGACGAGTCCCGACATATCGGACGGACCATCCCCGAAAAATCCCTGGGAAATTTTGATCCGTCCGGATCGATCCCTGGTCCCCGAGCTGCCACCCTAACCTCTCGGCCATCCGACCGTGTCCTAACGTACTGTATGTTTGCCTACGGATAATACGCATCGATGTCTTGTGTTTAAATTCGTGTATATGATCTAGAAGTTAATACATTGTTTACGTAAGTTGTTATTTATTTTATTCTGGTTCTGGAAATACTTTCGTGTAACTACCAAATGTAAATCGTTTTTCTTTGGGAAGAGAATAATGATACAGGGTGTTTCAAAACTATATGTCAGAGATATAAAGGCAGGTAGAGGGAACCTAAATAAGCAGATTTCGTATAGGAATGTGGGTGCGGAAATGCAGCGTTGAAATGCTAGCACATAAGGTAATATTAACAATAGGTAAGTGAAAAGACAAAAGAAAGCAACAGTTTATTTATCAAGCGGTTTAAAATAGCTACTCGAAAGAGCGACCACCAACAGTGATACAAGATTCCCTGCGGCACAGACAATCGGGCAACCAGATCTTCAGATGTTATGGGACTATCGTACACCATGCTCTTAATGTGACCTCAAAAAAAAATTCAAGCACGTCAAAACTGGGGAGCGCGGTGGGGAAGGAACAGGTCCGCCCCGTCCTATTCAATGCTGGGCGTAGACAACGTCCATATGGTTCCTGACGTTCCTGCTGAAGTGATCTGGGGCTCCATCGTGCTGTAACCACATTCGTGCGCGAACAGCTGGGGGAACATCGTCCAGAAGTTAGGTATTAGGAAGAACCTTCAGAAGACCTCTTGTAGGAAGATGCCGTATGTGTGGAAGGTTAAACGACTAGGTACGGTCCTACTAAGTTATTGCGCACAATGCCTGCCCAAACATTAATGGAAAACCTTTCTTAGTAGCCATGTGTTCTTGTGCCATGTGGGTTATCATAAGCCCAAAGGTGAGAATTATGGGTGTTAAACATACCCTACCAAGAAAAGGTTGCCGCATCAGTGAATAAAACATCCGCAGGGAAGGTGGCATTGACTGCAGCCCGCTGTAGGTACCAGCAGGCAAAGTTGACACGCAGAGGATAATCGGCAGGGGCCAATGCTTGCACTCTCTGCAAATGATACGGTGCATTCCATCTTCATGTAAAGTCCTCCAAACAGTTTCATGGCTTACACCCAACACACGTCCAATAACTCTCGAGCTTATCATAGGACTATTCTCTGCTGTGCGTAATACTGCTTCTTCCACTGCAGGCAATCTACGATATCTTCCAGTGCCCGTATCACGCCTGGAAGCATAAACCGAGCCACTCGCGCCAGTGGCATAGCGTAGTGGGGGCGGCAGGGGCGGCAAAATTTCACAATAAATAATAACATCATCTTGTAAAAATTTGAACCATTTCATTTCATATTTTTGTCGCACCTACGATTCGGACGGATTGAAATGAGCACGAAATTTTTCGTTACATATTCTGTGACGAAACTGAATTTTAGTTTTTTAAATTGAAATACCTAGATAAGGGAGCGGCGAAATTTTCCCCTCCCCCTTATCTAGGTATTTCACGCCTGTGAATCACGCCACTGAATCACAGGCGTGATTCAGTGGCGTAGCGTGGGTGTCCGCCCTGGGCGGCTGACACCCAAGCTACACTACTGACTCGCGCACAACTCCCGATGAAGACGCTCGAATGTTCGACGATCCTACAGATTCCTACCCGAAAATCGCTCCATGTACTGTACATTTTTGAGCAGCCGCTCCATTTCCTTGCACATACATGAAATGTATGTCGGCAAGCACCGCATTGGTGTAACGATGCATGTTGCTCAAAATCCGTGCGGGAAATGACGATTCAAGCCAGCGAAGCGCTTTCATCCGCCCAAGGACTATATACTATAAGGATTGCCAGATCCCTATTCGACAATGTTAGCCAGGAATGCCAAGTTAGTGACGTCAGCACGAGACCTAACCTCTTTGTTTACGTACAGCAGCATGTGCAAGTGTTTAGTTTTCGCTTTAATATTGGTCCAATTTTGTGATTAACGAAGTGATTTATTTTAATATTTCTGTAATTGTTTACTTGACTAAGTTGTTTATAAGGTAAAATTATTTAAGTATAAGTCATGAAATATTTATAGCTATATTTTTATGTTACGTGAAGAACAAAATGCCGGGTACTAGATGTTCTGTGTATGGTTGCAATAATAACCTTCTTGAAGTAAAAGCTAAAGGAGAAAGTGTAACGTTTCATGTGTTTCCTAGACAAAAACACTTAATTTCTAAAAGCATTAGGTCTGAATGGATTAATCGTTAGGGGCGATAAATTTAATCCAGATACAAGTAGAATATGCTCTGTTTATTTTGTTCAAAGTGAATATGAAAGAAATTTACAAAATGAATTGTTGGATAAGTCATAAGTACAGTTCATTCACATGTATTACAGTAATACCCCAAACTTACGCGATAGGAGGGACCGAGCGGTAACCGCGTAAGTCGAATTCGCGTAAGTCGGGGTAGCGTAAGTCGGGATATGACTGTATATATAAAAACACGTGTGTATTCAAATGCAATGTTGTGTCAAAATTTCAAAGGAATTGGTAGGAACAAACGAACATTACATTTTTATTTATATAGATAGATAGCTAGATAGAAGATGATCTGCTTTAGTTCATCCTCACAGAAAAGCAAACTTAGGTTGTTGTACTTGTGGAGTTAGCACCATCTGTTGGACATAAAAGCCTTAATCCTAGATGCTATCTTTTTAACTTATATGAATGTTTAACGGAATAATATACAGCCTATGTCCACCCTGAAGTTCCATTCTAAATATTGGTGAAAGAATTTTTGAAATCGGATGAGTAGTTTCAGAGATTACCTCCTACATCCAAACTTACAAACTTTACCTCTTTATAATATTAGTATAGATTAA
>NW_019392610.1:61712-64552 GCF_000671375.1 Centruroides sculpturatus
TTAACTCGTTCGACTTTACGAACATACCCAATGTTAACTTTACATTCCAAAGATAAAGTTTTTCTTTTCTTGTTTGATGCAGGAGAATTAGTTTTACTTCGTTTGGATGACATAGTAGAGTCTCTCAAGTCTCCGTAGATATAACAAACACAGAAATAGCTACAGTTTATTTTGTGTTATTTATGTGTGGATTCCGCGCGACACATCCGAACATGTAAGCCGAACAATAGTGTGGGGGGAGTGAGTAATCAAGGGTTGCGTGGCGCTTAAACAGAAGACGAATCGACGAGATTTGAAAATCGCGTAACTCCGGGTTCGCGTAAGTCGGGATATTACTGTACTTGTTTTGGCGCGTGAATGTTTAATTTGCTTGTTTTAGTATAAAACTACAGAATATTTTCTATTTCAGGTTTACCAGATAGAAAGATTCTGAAGAAAACATTAAATCTTCCGGATAGAATGAACGGAATGAGAAAGAAGTTTAAAAAAAAAGAAGTTAATGATCTTTTAACAACTAATGATAACAATAGTAACAATCTTTAAGATGAATATCATTACGAAATTAAATATAAGAAGCTGTTAGAAGGATATAATGTTTTAAAATCAGAATGTGAAAAATTGAAAGATCATAAGAAAAGAATAAAAGTATCAAACTATTTATTATGACATTACAAAAGAAGAAATATCTATCGTCCAAATGTACAAAAATCAAACCAAATGGCTGCAGATTTGTTGACACAGGTCTTTACAAAAAATCAAATTTCATTACTATCAAAAAAGAAAAAAAAGGGAGTTAACTGGAAGACAGAAGATATGTCGATAGCCTTAACATTAAAGTATTACAGCAAAAAATGCTGCTTATATTTAAAAAATAAACTGCATTTCCTTTGCCATGTGTATCGTCTTTGAAAAAATGGGCATCTCAAGTAAATTTACGAGAAGGAATATTGAAAGATGTCTTATTAATGTTGAAATTGGCTGGAGAAAATTTTACACCTTTTGGAAAAACAGCAGTGCTTTCATTTGATGAAGTGAAAATTAAGGCAGTTGAAGAGTATGACGTCTCTGCAGATGAAGTTCTAGGACCTTACAATTAAATGCAAGTCGTCATGATAAGAGGTCTTTTTTTCAAATTGGAAGTAGCCTGTTTATATCGGGCTTGATCAAAAAATGACAAGAGAGATACTTTTAAAAATAATACCAAAACTTTATTTACTGTCGTAAAATGTAGTAGTTTGTGTCAGTGACTGTAGTTGCAGTAACATAAGTTTATGGAAAGAATTGAATGTGAATATCAATGAAACGTTTTTCCTTCATCCAAATACAAAAAAATCATGTATATATTTTTGCAGATGCTCCTCATTTACTGAAATTATTGCGAAACTGGCTCATTGATGTAGGTTTTAAGTTTGAAGACGGTTCTGTAATAAATAAAACTCCATTGCAAGCCCTAATTTCTATCACCGATACCGAAATAAATTTGTGTTGGAAAATTAACGAAAAACATTTAAACTGTCAAAAAAGCCAGCGCCGAAATGTTAAATTGGCAACTCAGATTTTATCAAATACCGCGACTACAGCTCTTTTACACTGCCTTCCCGGTACAGACAAGAAAATGGCAGAGAGATTGAGTAATTTTATTAGAGATGTAAATATGTGGTTCGACATTTTTAATAGCTATGCACCAAAAGGTTCTGTTCCAAGCAAAAATGGATATGGCGTAGACTTGGAATTACAAAGAACATTTAAATAAAATGATAAAAATAATCTCAACAATGAGAGAAAGTGAAAAAAATGCCCTCCAAATTTTCCAGGAAGGAATGATAATCTCAATGAAATCGCTAATTGATCTTTTTCAAGATATGAAATCGACTTTTGATATAAAGTACATCTGCACTAACAAGTTAAATCAAGATTGTCTCGATAACTTTTTCTTTCAAATTAGAAGCCGGGTCGTAATGAACATTCAAGCCCATTGAATAATATATATATAGGATTAGATTGGTTATTTTAGGTAAGAATCCTGGTAATTTAGAGTCAAAAGTAAATACTACAGATCAAACACAAGAGAAATATATTATACCAAAAGTTTTAGAGAAAGCACATGTAGAAGTATCAAGTGAAAATACAGACCAATATACTAAATGCAAAACTACTTTTTCTTCAAATAAATCTTCAGGAAACCCTACATGCAATTCAGACTTTAACACAATCTCTGAAGAAACTTCTCACGATGCTCTCGAGTATAATAGCAGGATATCTTGCCTATAAATATAAATAAAAACGCCCAAACTTGGGTAATTCCACTAACAAAATTAAAAATCATCACAACTATAGCATTCCATCATTTATCTTGTGGGGGACTTATTAAACCTACTGATGAATGGCTAGCAAAAATTATAGAATGGAATAAATATTTCGAAATATATCACGGTGAATCGTATAAAAAAGGCCTAGGAGTTGTACAGAATTTGTCAGTGAAAATATCAAAACAAGAAACAGTTTTACCTTTTACCTTAATAAAAGATTTTTGTAAATTAAGAACTATAATAAGAATTAATTATAGAAATCTTAAACAAGAAAACTATAAAATATTGAAAAGAATGCCTTCTGAAAATGGTGATTGTCGAAAAAAAATAAAAAGTTAAGTAAGATAATCACATATTAAAAAGTATAGCTCATTAATTTGTTAAATAAATATTAGACAAAAGACTTGTAAATTTATTGACGTACAGTACACTTATTAAATCCGAAAATTCTACAGTAGTTTACATTTAGTAGTAATTTAATAATTAATTAAGAAATGATTTAATATTTTATCGTATTTTGTTATTTGAAAG
>NW_019392610.1:65139-92752 GCF_000671375.1 Centruroides sculpturatus
GAAAAAATATATTAACCTATCCCATCCTGAAATTTTTCTCCGTTGCGTGTCGCTTTGCGTTGAATTTTCGTCGATGTTAAGCCTAACGTAAACTTTTTTAAATAATAATCGCGGCTATTGTATCGTTAAAAATTATTTCTTTACTTTGTACAAACAAAATAAATATATTGAAAAATATAAAAACAATAAAAAATTATACTTCAGAAGTTAATTTAGTATCAAAACGTAAAATATTTGAGTAGCCCAAGACATAGCCAAAGATTGCAGCGCCACAGCACTAGCGAAAATTAAATTTGCCGACTGGAATTATTTCGGATAACAGACTTTCGGATAAACGATGCTCTACTGTATTTGATATTTTTATTCCGCTCTCCCATTTTATATTACTCAATGATTTCAATGTTAAACCAGTGATATTATGATTTAGTATGTCCCATCTTTAAGGGGATGTAGAAAAAAAAACGTGTATAATTCTTGTGTAATGTTAAAAAGTTAACCGTTACTTTGACAGCGTCATTTACAACCAAATTTAATAAATGATAGAAATGCACGAGGTACAGAATAAGCTCTAGAATTTATTTTCCTTAAATTTACGATTTATGTATCCGTTGTCATAAAAATTTGTCTCTCCACTGTCAAATATTTCTAGTCTTGTCCAAGACTAGAAATATTCGAGTACAAAGTAATTGGTTTCGACTTATTTCTACTTAAGAAGTAGTTAAATAATTAAGCGATTAGGGAAGGAGGGACACAAATAAAACCCCGCTGAAAAAGCCGGAATTTTACTTAAACAAAAGCTTAACCGAGTACAGTGTGGACTGATTTCTTCGTAATATCAGATGTAATAAAGAAAGAAATTTTTCCAGTTCAATAAGAGTGACCGGAAAGTTGTAAATTTTGGAAATTTCCGTGGACACCTGGTCTTAAAACGAATTAGTTAGAAAACAAATGACTTTTAAGTTTAACAAATTTAGATTTTTACAACTATGGTGAGAAACGTTTAAAATTTACAACAACCCTGTCGCGTCCTTTGAGATATACTAGTGATGAGACAAAAGCGACATTAACCGGTATCGGCACCCTCGGGATTTGGCAAGCATGCACCGCACCGCACACATACCAAGACAGTCTCTGATTCCATCCACGAGCCACTGGTAGGGAGCAATTTTAACTAGGTGGATTGTTTTAATATTTAAAAAGTAAAAACTATTTTATGTTATTTTTATGTACGTTTCTTCACAAAACTATATTTATAATTTTCTTTAAAAGTATATTCATACAATTGAATATTTTGTACCAGATATGTATAATTGTATATCATCACACATTTTATTTTAACAAGTAAGTTTTTATAATTTTATTTTTAATTTTAGCCCTTATATTATGGCTAGTAATTTAGAATAATATTGTGATATTGAAAATTTATTTAAAAAAGTTTTGGCTTGAGACCGTATAATGAAAAAAATATATATATATTATTAAAAGAGAAAGACCGATGCCTAAATTAAATATAAATACGTCAACATAAAAATTTGTTCGACATTTCACGATAAAATTTATGAATATATAAAATGGCTTTGTGGATGCATAAAAATGCAAAACTTGTTTTGTTGGCCTTGCCTACTATTTTCAAATAAAATTAGTACAGTATGTGGAATGAGATTGGCTTTGACGATTTAAATAATTTGAGTAAAGTTGACAAAAGACACGAAAATCGTAAATCTCCATCGATTCTTTCGTAAAATTGAAGCAATTTGGAAATCAAAATAGAATAGAATTTAACATTAGTACACAATATAAAATAAATATTGAAAATTATAACAAGATAGTTACGGCTAATAGACATATTAAAANCATCGATTCTTTCGTAAAATTGAAGCAATTTGGAAATCAAAATAGAATAGAATTTAACATTAGTACACAATATAAAATAAATATTGAAAATTATAACAAGATAGTTACGGCTAATAGACATTTTAATTAGTAGATGTTATCGAAACGAGAATTGGCATTTAGAGGGCGTATAGAATCTATTAAATCTAATATAAGAGAGTTAATTATATTGAACTTGCTTATTTATTAAGTGCGTTAGATAATCTATTAATTAAAAATACATTTAGAGAAGTCTACGGTTTTTACTGGCTTATCGAACAAACGAATACGAATGGACCCTAGACCATCATTGACGTGCAATTAACTGATCTCCCCTGGAAGTCGGCTTCTTACAGAAACACAGCTTCCCTATCATCAAATGTCACGGTTCGCCACTGCATTTTATGATTATGCACAAAAAAGATTAACTCATGCCTAGCTTATATTTTTAGATCAGTTAAACCTATATATATCGTCTACTACCTACAGGCAGTGCACTAGGATGATAAAGTCATCATCCCAGTACGTTAAAAATAATCGATATGATTTTAAAAAGCGTTAGAGTAAATTTAATTAAAAAATAATAGAGCATGGAATATTGTATGGAGATTGTAAAAGTAACAAATAATTTTATACAATATGAAAATGTATATCATTAATTCCTACAAGTATTCATCATTATGTTTGCTGATAAATTTAGTATTTGATAAAAGCGGATATAATTTATTTCATAACGAATACAGTGGTACCTCGTATTTCGATCGATTCAGAGTTCGAACGCTAAATTTGTGTGTCAATTCGAAGTTTGAACGATATTTCTACTTTATAACTGTGCGCGCAGTAAAAAAATGCGCTTACTGCGTAAACTCCATCTGTTGTGCATACATGGTACACGTGAGGCGGATTTGGTGGCCATGTTTGAGATGCCGAAGTCAACAGTGTGCGACCAGTAAATGCAATTTTCATTTTATTATAATTACTGTATTTATCGTTTTCGTTTTAATTTATTATCTAGGGCATTTAATTGTGTTATTTTTACCATAAATTACGTGTATTTGCGTTTAAGTTTATCGAAATGGGTATTTTTTAGGGTGGGAACGGATTAATTCAGTTTCTCTTATTTCTAATGGGAAAAATTTTATTCGGAGTTCGAACGGCCTCGTGAAAGAAATTACATTCAAAATACGTGGCACTACTGTAATATAATAATGTCAAAAATACTAGAAAATACGTTTAAAAAATGGGGTATAAGATGTTTTTAGTTATTTGTTAGTTTCATTTTTGTATTTATATAAGTGCTAAGTATTTTTTAATATTACATGAACGATTTGGCTTTGTTTTGTCTGTTTTATGTACAGTACAGTACATAGTTATAAAAATAAAACGGAATATGTAATTATTTGGAACTATGTATATTAATTGTGCAAATATAAAATCACAAATTAAAAATAGATATTTTTAATTTCGAAATTAAAAATATAACTTTGAGACGAAATTAAAAATAGATATTTTTAATTTCGTCTCAAAGTTCTCGAACCGAATTTGCGTTTACCCCGATACGTTCAAAAACAAATGTAATCGTTCCTCTTTTTCAACCCCCAAAGAAGGATTATGTGGGATCCTAACATCTGACAACAAAGTAAAAAAAATTAACCGTAAACGATCATTTAATTCAGTGGTTCCCAACCTTTTTTCATTAGCGTACCCCCGTGACATGTCATATCTCTAGATTGTACCCCTCATTTAAGAAATTTAGTGAGTACCCGTATTGTTAATTTTACATATTGTAACTTTAAATTAAAGAAAAAAAAGTAAATGAAAAAATGTATAATAAAGTTGTGATTGTTGCAAGGAACATGTTTTACCTAATAATTTTTTAATACTATTAGTTTGTGATACATAATATATTATTTTTTCTGCCATAATAACTAACTTTTTTCTGTACCCCTAAACAACCTATCGCGTACCCCTAGGGGTACGAGTACCACAGGTTGGGAATCGCTGATTTAATTGATAAATCTGCTAGTGACGGTGCTGTGAGCTTTTTTAGTTTTTAAACTCTTTCCCATGGGCACTAAGAGGGCTTTTTCTATATCCATTGAGTCTTCGACTGGTCTACAATGGGGACGGGACAGACTGCCCACGAGAAATTATCCGGGAATTCTCGCTCCAATTCAATTTCGGATTCCCCGGAGCGATAGGATGACTCCTCGATCGTCTCGGCCGTCGGCGCTATGAGGTTACTTTACAAATTTAATCCTGCTACGGTTTTATCACTGTGCTCTTCATCAGTAATAAACGTGATAATATTATTTTCAAATAAATAACGCCACATTTTTACACCGAAAGACGATTATAAAAATAAATAATAAAATACATTCGAAAAAAAGTTGCCATTAGGTGGCGTAAACCAAACCGCATCTCGTTCGGCCAATGGAGTATAGGATGTAGTGACGTCAACGACAGGTAGCGCGCGATTTGGAGGAGCTTCGGTCGCCATTTTAATGCCCGTCGTCTGTTAAATCACTTTTGTTTTGTTTGTTTATATTACAGTCAAATGATACATCGATTATACCCGTATTCATTCGGTAAGTACTATTTCCTTTACGTTAAACGCCATTTTTCCCATTACCTCGTGCTATATACTGTAAACGTCACTTCCACTCTGAAGAAAATTAAATCAAAATATGAACGATACTTAGGAATTAAATATTGTGCATTAAATATTGGTAAAGAATGCTAGGAAACTTTATCTGGCTTCTGTAAACAAGTTAAGGCTAAATAACGTGTGATTCTTTGTTTGGTTGTGATAACATGGCCCGTCAACAAGCAAAATGAATCTGTGCCCCATCGTTTGTTCTGTCGGCTGTTTTCGCTTTTTATGCACTAGGTTTATTTTACAATGATGATGATGGCGAAGCGAATAAAGATGATTGTGATGACGTTTCGTGTGTTTAATATATCTATCGTTGTCGTCTCTACTCGGAATTATGAATAATTATATCTTCATAATCGTTAATTTCTTTAACATCTTCACAATATAATTATCATCGTCCTTATTACATTTCCTTTTAGTGTCCTGTCGTCTTTAGCATGTGTGTATCATCATCATTTTTTTCTATCACAGTCATTATTAATTTTCTTAACATCTTTCATAATCTAATCATCATCCCTTACTACCTTACTATAATCCCCTTCAGTTTCCTGTCGTTTTCAGCATGTGTCTAGCGTCGTCGTCGTCGTCATTTTTGGTACCTCATTTTTTTTTTACAATCATTTTAATTCCTTTACAGTATAATCATCATCATTGTCATTTTTTCACAATCATTTTAATTTCCTTAACATCTTCACAGTATGATCTTCATCGTCCTTTATTTCAATCCCTTTCAGTTTCTTTGTTGTTGTCTTTAGCATACATATATCATCATCATTTTCTTATTACAGAAATTGAAAGTATGAGAGATAATCATTGGTGCACAAGAATAGTGACAACTCAAAAATTTCCAATTTCAAGTTTACTGTAGAAATGTATAACAAACTCCCCATATTTTTATGTGTAAGAACAAACACTAATATTTATTTCCAAAAAAGATTTGAAAATTTTAAAAATCCAAGATCATGACAAAGCCTTTCACGGAACAAGAAACTTTTAAATGGCTATTCTGGAAGATCTATTTTTTTGAGTTGTGTCACTGTTCTTATGCACCAACGAAATGTAGTTTCTGAAAGTTAATTATTATAATCTTTTAATTTCTGTTCAAAAGTTAACTTTAACTTCTGTCTTCTATTGAATTCTATGCCTCCTAATTAAATAATACTATTTTCTTTAAATGAAGGTGACAGACATATCTTAAAATGTTTTAACATTTCCCTTTGTTGTGATCTTTTAAAATTATCGCTTTTAATTTGGTGTGAGTCAAGTAATGATTGTAGGACAAGAATGATGTAAACTACGAAAAGCTTCTTTGGCTTTGACAGTCAAAACTGAGATGAAATTAGAATAAATATGTCTAAAAATTATTTTTGAGTGATAAATTTAATCCAAGAATAAAACTTAAGTTTAATTGAAGATAAATTATGCAGTACAAATCATATTTTCTAAGATTAGATGATACCAAAGAAATCTGTTTAGTCGGAATTTTTATTGTTATTCCTTCCTATCTGCATCGTGGATGACATTTGTTTACTTTAATCAGTTTTTCGTTACACTAATTTAGGTGCAATAAATGTTCTTATAATGTAAACAAATTAAAAGGTTTTCCATAAATTTTCTTTTTTAAAAAGCTTTCACTTTGTTGTTTCAATGACGAAGTAACATATAAATGTGTAGTCATCAAAACTACAAAGCTATTTTTAAAATGAAAAGCAAAATATGAATTTAGCTGATTTGTCCAGTTTATCTAGAATTTGCTGCATTCATTGATTAAAAGGAAGTGAGAGTGGCATGAGAATATTAAAATAAAAATAATTTATCTTGGATTATGTTTAGGTCAGACCTTTGGCTGCTTAGTGAATGATTTGAAGTTGACTTGGTAATCCCATTTTCTGATAAATCATATTACACTGTTATTAATTAAGGGATTGATCTACTATATTCTTTTTTTATGGGATGCAGATGAAATTTCTCTGAAAATGTTTGCTTAGAATTGTATTATTTTAATGATTTTCAACAAGAATTACTAATTTTAGCCATAGCCAAATTTTATAATAAGCTGTACAAGAATTCCCTATATTCAATAAAGCATGTAGAAGTATTAAGCATTGGTTCATCAAACAGAAATAAAATTCATTGATAACATTGCCAACAAAATCAAAATGATGTGTATTATTTTCCTGGTTAAATTACCCACTTCCTGTATGATTATAATGTAAAACATTTGAGTGGTTACAGCGCTACATCAATAATGGAATTTGAGCTTTCAAAACAGCTTCAAGTTCTATAAACTTAAAACTTTTAAAACAAGTTTTCCAATAATTACAAAATTGTTATCAAAATTCAAATTCAAGAATTGTATAAATGCAAGTGATAATCAGAAAAATAAAAATGTTCAAAATTTGCCAAATGATTTACCTGATGATAATACCACAATAGATGAAGAAAGATTTTGTGTAGTTCCAGATATTATAATAAGTACAGAAAAATCATTGAATACATCACACAACCAGCAAAATAAAGAGAAATTTAGTGCTCTTCTAAGACAGCATAGGAAGAAACAACACTTTCAGTTTATTGAAGAAATAGAAAATGATGAAGTTATTTCAAACATTTCAACAAATCTTCCTGGTACCTGTAATCCTGAAGAAGTTACTCCAGTTAATCCTGTAAAGGTATTGTAATTTAATTATTTGAAATATCTCTTTACAAAGGTTTGAATAAAAATTAATTCATTTATGAAACCTACATTTAATTCAAATAAAATTCAATTATTTTTCCAACAGAATTTTATTTGAATGAATATGTGAAAATTTTAAAGTAAATTTCAAAAATATAATTAATTCACAGTTGCCATGCAAAGATAACAAACACTCAAATAACCTTGAAAAACCAGCAAAAATGTTTATAACTAAAACGTTTTTAGATGTTTTTAACAATCTTTTTCATGTAGAATATGTAATGGAATGCCACAACAGTGATTTGGATGATAATATTCCAGAATACAAATTCAAATTTAATCATCTTCACAGTAACATATTGTAATAAGTTTGAAACAAATGTATAAGTTTGAAAATANTAGAAAAATATATATTTCTTTTAATTTTAAAATATATTAGTTTTTGATTTTTAGCCACTAGCGGAAAAGGGTTTTAGATTGTTTCATGGATCTCCATTAGTCTATTAAACTCAATTAGCTTCTTTAAAATTTGATGAAAGAGTAAGTGGAAATTGAAGAAAGGAAACAAAACTTAAAATCATTAATTTATTCAGATTTAAGATTGAGAATGGATTTAGAATAAAATTAGAGGGCCAGTAACTTGCCTATTGTAAAGCATCGAAGAATTTATTGTGCCTTAGTTAACAAATTAATAAACTAAAATAATCATCATTGTGGAATTGAATTTTGTCATAAGAATATGTAGCATTTTATTTCTAATTGATTTTGCTGCTTTTGTTGTTTTCAAAGGAGGAAAAACAGCAATTATTACTATCACTTATGCAATAGCAAGTTATATTTGGAGTTGATTCTATATTTCTTTGACTAATTCATATATATATATATATATTTATTTTCCTGATTGTCCTGAACTTGTTTTATCTTTTTAGGATATTTTATATTTATATCTTGAGATATTCTTAGATAAAGTAGGAATTTATTATTCTGGCCTCATTTGGATTCATTTGCCATTTACTAAGCAAATGAATACTATTCGGGTTTGAAAACAGAGTAATTCAGGATGCCAAATCTGCAGTTTTTTACTTCACAACCTGTAAAAATAAAAGCAAACGAAAAAAAATTTTGACCAATCACTACTATTGGATATTTTTATTTCACTAGATGATAAGCCATTTGGTAAAGCATTTTGTATATCATTGTCTATAAAACAATTGATAGTGATGCTGCATTTCTATCTCTAGTTTACGTTCTAGAACCTATTGTGTGTATAATATTAAAGGTTATATTTTATATCGGTTTATATAACACAAAACATCCCAACTTAAGTGACAAAATAATCCAAGTCCTCTCTTATACATTGTACTAGATAATTCTAACAGTATATAAACCACGTTTTCTGGAAATAAAATAAAAGTTTTATAACCACAAATTTCGAGTATGTCGTGAATGCTTGTAACCTTGTCTCGCATTATTTATACAGTAAAGATTTTACGATTTATCGTCTCGTAAAACGTCACGATGTAATAAAAACCGATGCTAGGAGTTCTTTTCAAGGAGCCACGCGACCATTCTAGTCTCGAAAAGTTCGAGTCGAGTGCGAGATACGAGAACTTTTCTCTCTGGAAAACGGAAGCTTATGCCACTTTAGGACGAGTGTTGTATCTTAACAGCTGAAAGATTCTACCCCCCTCTTTTCAGAGTTTCCACTTCCGTTTTCCGAGATTCCATCTGCCTGGAGTTCTTTTGTTTAACCGGATGTTCAACTCGATGTACGCATAATGCGAGTAGAATATATGTTTCCATTAATGCAACTATTCTTTATATAATGGTTTCTTTTCCCCGACGTTAAAAAAATATGAGATTGTTTCCATCACGCAGGCTGGAAGCACGTGTTCAATCAGGCCTTGTACTACAGGCCCTTGTTCGTAAGTAAAATTACGATCGCGTTTTGTTTTTCTTTGTTTCTTCGCTTTTGTTATAAATGAAACTATCCGTTCTTTCTTTGTTTTATTACCAGAGTTTCTTGGAAATTTTATTAATTAAAATTGATTTTATCTACTCAAGTAGTTGCGATTATTTCATTTATAAACCCACAGAAGAGGGCGACGGAAATATAAATAAATATATATCTGTCATTCCTCTTCTGCGGGTTTATTTTTAGTTTTTATAGTTTCTTTCGTAGTACCCCACCATGAATGAGTGGAAGACTCGACTATGAATGAAACTGGTAGTCTACCATTGTGTCGCTTCAGGGCTTTGCCGATAACTTACTTTCCTTAGCAATTTCGACTTTTTAAAATCAGTTTTATTATTAAATTCGATCGGAATTTTATCCGATTCGTTAATGTGCGCCTGCAGATTAATATTCTTCTGCTATTTTCGTTTGTCGATTTTACTAATATAGTAGTAATATTTCTACCCGCGATGCTCCACCGGCTTCATTCGCATCTTTAGTAGCTTATTTCATTCGTATATTTCCTATCGATTCGGTCGGAGGGGAAATTTTCTGTGTCTTCCAGTTTTAATTTTTTCTACGTCAGATTAATCATTCCCGTTTATTTTCTGTCATAGACTGTGCCATTTTTACTTTGTCGTTGTCGCGGGTTGTGGGTTACGCTATATTTTATCATTAATAAAGTAAAAATCGGGGTAGCCAGCTGCCTATCTGTCTAGCAAAGGGTGCCTCTTTAGTTGGCGCGTGTCGCTTCCATTGTCGATACATCTGGTGCCTGAGAGGGGGGATAAACATCTGTACCATTTGTGTAGGCGTCTCAGCTGGACAGCTTCTCTTCCCTCTGACCGTGCTGAGTTTTTCTTTGTTTTTCACCTGATCGAATCTATTATCTCCGACGTTTTTTAAAGGCTTCGTTTTTCGTTTCAGCTCGAATGGATCATTAACTTCTGGCGATTCCCCAGCATGGGAAGGAACAAGAAGCACATTAATAAAGGAAAGTGGACGAAGGAAGAGGTAAAAAAAAAGCACGGAATTACGGGCCGTGTTAAAGAGTGCTTGTTCGAATTTTGAGTGTTTTTTTCCTATGTCTATCAGGACGAAAAATTGAAGAAGCTGGTTAACATTCACGGTTCGGACAACTGGTCACGCGTGGCTCAGCATTTTTCGGACAGGACCAGCGTGCAGTGTCTTCAGAGATGGCAGAAAGTGATCAACCCCTGCCTCATCAAAGGACCTTGGACTAAAGACGTGAGTACGATTCTTTTTTGTTATCGGAAAATAAAAGGAAATGCGGGGAAACGGGGTCATACGTGAACTATCCAAAAAATGATTGCAGGTGTAATTAACTCTAACGAGACTTTTCTACCCGACTAAAGGTAACAGGTGGTAGGAAGCAGTCCACTGACCTGTGTCTCTTACGTATTATTCTAAAGAGGAATTGCGGTTGCGATTGTAGCTTCCCCCTCCTACGCCTTAGGGTAGTTGGAGTTAAAAAAAATATATATATATAAGGTGGATGTTTACACAGATTTATCGGTGGACACGTAACACGGTGCCGACTTTTCGCGGGATCGATCAAAGTTCCATCGTGACGTAACTCAACAGATACGGCATCTGCCAGTTAATCACTGCGTCTGGTTTCGACTACAAACGGGTTTATGAACACACGAAGGAGGTTGTTATCGGCATTGTTCGCTTTTCAAGGTCGTGTGCGATGGATTTCTAACCTGACGTAGGCGGTGTATTCTTGTACGAGGATTTTAGTCGACGCCTTGTTTTTCAAACGTGCTGTTTCTTTTATTTTTATTCCTTAAACGAACATTAATTGTTTCGTAACTCGTTAACGGCTGCGACGTTTATATATAGAAAATTATGAAATAATATAAAGTTAAACTTCGTTGATTTTTCTTCTGCTTAACGAATTTTTATCGCTTCGATAAGATTATTTTAAGGCAAAAAAATTAATGATTTTTCGAAAATATACTTCAATTTGATGAAATTTTTGTATCAGAAGATCAATGTAGACCCCTATTTTTCGTATTTTTCTCAGTAGATGGAGTTATGATATAATCTGGATGTCTTTGGGTTAAATAAAACACCATAAAAAACTTAATTTATTCCACACAATTCAAAAATTAGTCATTTGTCTTTCGAGTTTGGCTGTTGATCGCATGTATAATTTGCCTGCTGTTGCGGTGGCTGCAATAATTTGGATCATTTAAGAAAATATTTGTTGTGTGTAAAAATTTTATGTTTATGTAAGTATGGATGGTAGGATCAAATGTTCTGGTTGATTAAAGACATTAGTCCTTGTAACTTTTTTATTGGTTAATACTTTTATGAATCTTCCTGGGTGTTCAGAATCTCCAGTGGTTATACTAGAATTTATGAAAGATTTGCTAGTTTTATTTGTTGTCGTCTGTGTTTATGTATCACAAATTTACCGACTCTGCAGAGAATCAAAGCAAATTATGGAAATTCTATATAAAATATGGGAGTTGACATTGACAGGTTAAACGTTTTTTGAACTTCCTCACCCCATGGGACCCTCTGTGCCGGAGGTGACCGAGTGTGCTCAGCAAACTCACAAAAATATTTTGCATGAGCAAGTAGTATATATCAAGTTTATAAAAGGAATTTACATGGCCATAATGTAAAATTATAAAGAATGCCAAGGGAAACTATTAAGGTGTGGTAAACGTGAGGAAGAGGTGCACGCAACTCAGAAGCTTTACAGAAGGTTTGGCTGCTGCAGCTCTAAGCATTTGAATTGAATGGGGACAATGGAAATATTTGTTTGATTGTTCCAAGCCAGTTTTTTATTCGGATTTTGTTTAAACACTCAAGCAAATGTTTCCTTTGTTCTTGTTCAATTCAAACAGGTAGACGATCTGATAATATGATGGAATCCCCAAAAATATTTTATTCATTCATAAATGTCAACTCCTCTACTTCATATAGCATTTCTGTAATTTTCTTTTATTTAATACTATATACTATATTTTATTTAATACTATATATTTACTTTTATTTAATACTAAGTATGCAAACAACACAATTAAAGTTACATATAAATTAAGATTACAATTATTTAAAGTTGTAGATAAACTTTATTACATGAAAGTCAAGTTTGTTCTAATTTCAATATTTAACCTCTGACAGAATATTATATGGTGTAACAATAATAAAAACTGATAAAGCAGTTGCAAAATTATTACTATAATTTTATATTATATAATTTTACAATTATATTACTATAATTGTAAAATTGTATAATACTGCCAAACTTTGCTTGAAGATGTCATAATTTTACAATGGGAATTGAAAGATGCATCACTCGAAGTCATTTTGTTCAAAACTTATATATGTTAAATATTCATTTCATGGTAGCTGAGTAAGCCCTACAGAAATTATAAATGTTTTAGGCATTTAAGGGAATCGTTTTCATTTTATCAAGAAATATTTTAATTTGCATAACAGTTCTTTCAGTACATTAAAACTTTTTTCTTTTCAAACCTGCACTTGAAAGGTTTAAATTTTGTTATATTAAATGAATTAAAAAACTTTCTGATTTAAATATAAAGTAATTAAGTTTAATTGAAATTTTAAGTATTTGAAAATTTTTTTCCATTCCAGTTGCCTTGAATCTGTTCTTGAATCTCTCAAAAATGATTTATATTTATTTCTCCATTATTACAGACAATTGAGTTTAAATATTCAATAAACTGTTATTAGTTTTAATTAACTGTTAGATTTTAATTGTGGGGAAGTGTGATCTTAGTTTTGGAGTGTTTAATTAATGATTCATTCATTCAGTTTGTCATTTATTAATTAGATTGAAAATTACAGATACTAATTTACTTCCTAATGAAATAAATATTTTAAATTTAATTATGTGATATTAACAATTTTAAATGTAGTTTAGAAGAGGACAGAATGTTCTCTGTAATTATAAATCTAAATTAGATGAGTACAGGGAGAGTGGAAAATAACTAGGCATTGAGAAATTTGCTATAATTTCTATATTTTTAATTCAAAACTGAAAATTATTTGATATATACCTTATTAAATGGAAATATGGATGCATCCCTTAAAATTTAATGTAGACACTGGCTTCATATACCCACTGCACTTTTTTCTTGGATGGTGACATGGACGGAAGTCCATTCGCAAGTGAACCTGTGGTCATTACCTTCAAATGACAATTTTTGATTGTTTCTAGACTGATTATGGCACAACATCCCTTCACTTTATACCATCGTCTTTGCACGGCTTGTAGTATGCAGTAATTCGTTCTCGTTTCCAAACAGACAGACAGTCGGCCATCTTTTTTCCACTGCATGTATGGCTTCTATCAGTCACTGTCTACATTTTCAATGTGGTAATTACAAAATTCCGTTGACTGACATACATGCATGCACAAATTTTATTCCGAAGGCATTATTATTACAGAAATTATAGTGATTTCTCAATGCCTAGTTACTTCCATCTACCCTGCAGATTTAATGCTATTATAAATTGTTAGCATTGAAACTGCAGTTTTTAAATTATAACTATAAATTATGTTTTACTAGACTATGTAGAAATGGCGCAAAATAATATAAAAGATTCGTTTTTTCTACAGAGAACTGCATTTTTATTATGAGATATATTAAAATATTGTTCCAACTGTTTTAATTATGTCTATTTCCTGTCTAGGAAAGAAAGCATTCATAGAAATGACTAATTTACAGGAAAAAGTATTAATTAACGAAAGACGTATAAATTGTAATGATGCTAATTTATGTTGGCAAGAGATAAACCTTAAATCTGTTTCTGGTTTTTTTTTTTGAAAAAAATGTGAAAAATAAACCAGTTTATCTTATCCAATTTTTTTGAGCATCTTTGAAATTAGATTGCTTTTTTGTTTTTTAATTTTCAGAAATAACCTTTTTAGCTTTATTTTATTTTTAGCTTTTCATGTAGCTTTTATTTTTATTTAGTTTTTTATTTTTATTTTTAGCTTTTTAGCTTTATTTTAAACCTTTATTTTAGCTTTTTTAAAAATTCCATTTTCAACAAATCCATATACATTTTGCCCTTTCTAACAGGCCTCATCAGTGGATACATTTATTTGCCAACTGTTGTTCCTTTTATACTGGACTACATTGTCCCAGCATGCATCTACAATCATACCCATATTTAAATTACAGTAGAACCCCTCTAGTCCGCCCTCGGCTAGTCCGTCACTCCGGTTAATCTGACCATGGTCGGAGTCGAGAAACTTGTCCCGACTCGTCAGTGACTCACCGTCCGTGGCATTTTTCTGTGTTCGTTACAGTATATGTTTTACATTGTATGTACATGTACAGTTTTGTGTGTGTTTTCAACATGTCAGGAGTGAAACGTAAACATGTTACTCTTTCATTAAATGAAAAATTAGCAGTGCTACAAAGACTGGACAAAGGGGAAGATTGTTTATTTTAATTTTTTCTGATAATCCGGCCTTTTTTGCGTTCCAACCATACCCCCAGTCCCAAAAGTGACGGATTAGAGGGGTTCTACTGTAATTACATTTGCATAATTTTTAATTCAGAAATGTTCGATAATTCTTCGTTTTAACAAATTTTTAGATTTATATAATATTTTAACATCGTTTCTATTAATTTTACAATTAAAACTATTACAATGTTGGTATCATAGTGATTCTTGTCTTTTCAAACAGATTGCAGCCTCGTGTTCTTTTAACCTTTTTTTTAATTTTTGTTTTTCCTATGTAACATATCGGGCTAAGGCAGGGGTGACCAACAGTTTTTGCCCACAGGCCAAATTGGAAAGAAAACTTTCTATGGTCCGAACCAGAGGCTGCTCTAGGAAGATTTTAAGATGGTGCGAGATCTCATTGTGGTGTCATCCCATAGAGACTAAATTACAGATATATTTTTCATATTACCATGCTTTATCAACATTCTACGCTGTACTTACGAGATTTGTAATGGGGGGTTAACTCTAAACGCACAGTGAATTGTTGACCTTTTTTCTTTTTTTCTTTTTTTAGGCATCAGAATTTTTCATTGAGCTATTTGGACTTGAGTAGCTAATATTAGAAGATTGATCATGGGCCACATAAGTTCATTAGATGGGCCGTATGTTGGTCATGCCTGGGCTAGGGCATGTACATGATAATTTGTAGCTAACTCCTGTAGTCTCTAGTTGTTTTCCTAATGTACAGTAGAGCATCGATTATCCGACTCAATTGGGGACTGGGGTTGGTCGGATAATTGAAAAAATCGGATAACCGAAAAGTATGAAAAAATCCATTATTAATGTAGTATATTATTATATCCCATGTAATTAGTATATTAGTATATCGCTATTAACCTATTTCGCGTTGAATTTTCATTGATGTTAAACCTAACAAATTTTTTAAAAATAATAATCGTCGCTATTGTATCCTTAAAAATGATTTTATTGCTCACAAAACAAACAACCACTCATAATTAAAAAATTAAGCCTCGTTTAAATACCAGCCTCCCTTTCATGGTCGAGCCAGTGTAGCCAGCTAAAACACGCAAAAATTTAACAAAAATAATATTAAAGTAGTTAAGACATAGTCAAATATTGTAGCGCCACATCACTAGCGGACATTTGAATTTGCCGACTAGAACGCGGTCGGTTAATCGGGGGTCGGATAATCGATGCTCTACTGTACTTTGATCTTTGTTTATAATGTTAATTATATCCATTAGCCTGTTTTTTTCTTGTTTTGCTACTATATAAATAGAAAATTTATTAAATTCTGGTTTATATTTTTCAAAAAGATGATTTATATATGGGAAATTAATATATACAGTATTGGATCTTTGATTCTTAACATGGTCTCTATTATTTATATATTGATAATAATAATACCACTTACATACAATATTCTTTGGGTAGTTATTTAATAAATATTTTTTAAAAAGTTGCTTTGTCTCTATTTCAATATCTTCCTGGAGTGTTGTTCTATTTATTATTTTCTTTAATTCCATCAGAAATATAATTCTCTTAATTTCTATAGGACAATACAAATTATAATTAATTGTTTTTCATACAGAAATATAATTTCATTCCTTCTCTTCTTATAGTTACATCAAGTCCAAAGTGATAGATGGATACATTGATTTTACATCAAGACTCATTATGTGAATTGATTGCTTGATTTTACCCTTTAATAGTCCATTTATTAATTGGCCTGTATTCTTTGTTATATTCGGATTTGGTTATTTCCTGTAAGTAGGTTTTTGATAATTTTCTAAATTATATAATTTAGAATTTTTAAAGTCAACTAAAGGTCTACATGTATTTCCTGGTTTGTGTTTTAAGTCTTATATTTAATTTAGGTACTCTTACATTATTGAAGTCTAAGATGTTCTTTAATTGTTGATTCGAAAATTCATTCTTGTACATCTTTATTAGTTTAGTAAGTCTTCTTTTCAGAAGTTTGTATTCTTCTGTTGATACAATTTCTAATTTCTTAGATTGTAAATCTTCTGTTTTTAGTATGACCAATTGATGTGATTCATATGCTTTAACAATAGAGAGTTTATTTCTTTTAAAAAATTTAGTTAATCTTTTGGATTTGTTAATTACTTTAATCGATCTGCTATATAATCTCTATTAGATTTATTTTTACTTTTATATTTTAATAGGTATTTACTTAAAGTAGCCCTTAATTTTCCTTTTTCTTCGTTATTTCCAGGGATCTTTTGTATAGCATTTTCAATTTCATCCACTATCACAATTGATTTTTTATACATTGGAAGGTTCATATTATAACCACAAGACAGCAAATGTAAATAATTACATGGTATCTCAACATTTGTTAAATTAACTATTAATTCATTCAGCCACTCATCTTTTTCTACATTTGAAGGATAATCAAATTTTTTGGTTAATCTAATACTTTTATTTAGACTATATTGATCAATAACATTTTAAATTAGTATTACTGTTAGTTCTATTAAGTCTCTTCAATTAAGTTTTTTACGTAATAAAAATATTTTTTTACTTTTCTTCTTTATTGCTCATTTTATAATTGGCTTTTCTATTTTCCTTTTATCTCCAAACCGGATACTTATTCTTATAGATGCTGGCAAATGAAACGTGGTTGGTATTTGTTCTTCATGTAAAAAGTACTTGGAATAGTCAATATCCATTGTCAATCTGTCTATCCCCATTTTTCAATTCTTAAAATATTGTATATACATATATATGTACAAATTAAAAACAATGGGATTGGTAATAATGGGGATGTATGTACTGTGTTTTTTTAATGTGGCAGTCTTTGAAACATTGCAACTGTGCAAAAAGAGGGATAGCTGTACTCAATGTTCACAGTAAATAAAATGCTGTTTTATTGTGTCGATATCCCACACCATAAGAAATGTGGGGTCGGGATTTGGACAAAGTTGGTCAAGGAAAATCAGGGAATTCAAAACAAAAATTTGAGTAGGAACCCTTTATATATCTATATTTATATATATATATATAAAAATGGACGTGTATGTCCCTATATTTCACTTTTCTGCCAAAACTACACACCGCACATGAATGGTGTTTGTATGTGGTAGTAGCCCCAAGTCTCCATTTGTGCACCAGGGGGGTTGCGTCTCGATAGCTATAAGGGTGCGGGAGATATGGGCTTGAAAGTGGTTGAAAGTGGTTCTCTATTTCGAATTTTATGTTCAAATTTGTTCGAATTTAATTCGAACATAAAATTAGACTATTGGTTCGATTATAGAACGATTGTAAGCGTTCCAGAAACGTTGAAAATAATTTGTTTGACTGGACGTGAACAGGAGTCATTCAGAAATAGAATCGGGACCAGGTCTCTAATTAGTCTGGAAACGGGGGACCTAATTCTTGCATTCTGTGAAAACGGGTAAGATTGGCTATAATGTAATTATCTTAATCTTCACTATCGTTACTTTTTGCCCAGCGAAGCGGGTCCTTGCAGCTAGATTCTAGATTACTTAGAAAAACAGTCTTTTATATATATATAAAAAACTATACTATTACATACAAATAAAAACCCAGCGAAGCGGGTCCTTGCAGCTAGATTCTAGATTACTTAGAAAAACAGTCTTTTATATATAAAAAAAAACTATATTACATACAAATGTACGAACAAATAAAACCCAGCGAAGCGGGTCCTTGCAGCTAGTTTACATATAAATATACAGTTCAGTGTCAATAATCCAATTAAAAATTTCAAAATAACTTTTAAATTAATAAATATTTCATTGATAATTAGCATTCAAAACTAAATTCTTAGTACAGTGGGTGATCAGTTAATGAACAGTTCTGATAACGAACACTTTCATGAAAGTTTATGTTTGGACAGTGAACACATGTTCAGATAATGAACACTTCACAGAACATACTGAGAAAGAAGCAACATAAAATAGTGAATACTGATTGATCTTCCCTTGTCTCCAGGTGACAATTCAAAACATTTTGGAGCTCTGGATTTTTTTATGGTCTTTGCGAGACTGTTGGGCAGGTACTCGTTAAGTTTTGTGTCGGTTTTTATTTACAAAAGGTGAGTTTAACCGTTCCATCAGTTATTCATTAACATTTTAATACCAAATTTCAAATTTCATCTGGGCCTTGCATTTAAATAATATTTTGTGTGCTAGTTGATTTCTGTTCTTTGAATTTTTGTAAGTGCTTTTCTGAACTTATTATTTAAAAAAGAAATTGATAATATTATGGAGCATAAAAAGAGTGGAGTGTCAAGAACCATGCTCATCGTAGAAACCAAGCAAGATATAATAGCCAAGATAGAGTGGACAGAAGATGTCTGATGTTGCTTGGCAGTATGGATTGAACAGATCTACAGTAAACAGAATCTTAGCTATGAAAGATATATCAAGAAGTCTCAAGCAATTAAAGATCTTTTGAGGAAGTGGGAGGATATCAGAACAATGGACATCCAAACCAGAATGAGGTTAATAGGCTTGGAGATCTCTACAATTACAATGCTATTAATTACTTCCAAAAAATCCTGAAGGGAGAAAAGCAATTGACATTGGACACAAATGGAAAAAAACATATAATAAAAATGCAAGACTGTGTATATATGTATTTTTATTATTACATATATACAGGTATACCTCACCTTATGTCAGTAATTGGTTCCAGGAGAGGCGACTTAAGTTGAAAAATGACGGAAGTCAAATTTACTTGTCACTAGGCTAAACTACAAATAACCATTCCCAGTTCTGTATTTTATTTATAAATGCATTTTTAATAATATATGGTTAATACAAATCTATTTTAAGCTTACAAATAAATAAATTTAGTTTTTAATATAGTGCAGAAAAAAGTAATCTAAATTTATGAATACATCTACAGTACATACTTGTAAATGTACATGTTTACAATTTGGCGATGTTTACACTACATTGTGGACTTTATTTGTAAATGTGGTTTGCTCTGAGTTTTATTTACTTATCGCGTTTATTCTTTCCAATTTTAGCAATTATCCCATCAGTAGTCGTTCGCACATGTTAAATAATAATATCAAAAGAAAATTAATGACGTCGATATTGTCTAAACTTTGTTATCAACAATGACGTTACTAGTAAGAAGAAACCTATGTAAACAGTGGCACCGTTTGAATATCTGCTAACCAACATTCCAACCGACCTCACTGTACCTGAAGAAGGTGATTCAAAACAGCTGTAAACATTTGTACTTAGTGATTAAACTGCTAGAATGGTTTTTAAACTGCTGAAACAAAGTATGAAAGGTTTTGTATTAGTTGCTCTAAGACATTATAAAATAATATGATTTTGTAAGGTTAAATAACAAATACAGTTATGAAAATTATTTCATAATAATAGAAAAAACTAATTTATGTTAAATTTACCATTTTTTACATGCAATTTGTTTATTTACATCGCGGACGTAGATGGCTGTGGATTGTCAGCATAAACAGTTGATTCTGAGTATTTTAATATGATTTTATATACTTTTATTCTTATTTATTGTACAGTAACATGATTTTGTGCTTTTAACACTTTTCTAGTGATATTACGACTTCAATATTTGTTATGCACAGACGTAAAGTCGGATAAAATGACTTAAACTTGATTTTTATTTTTCTGTGTATTTTTTTAACATAATCAAGAATGACTTAACTTGAAATGACGTAAACCAAGGTATACCTGTACTTCCTTACTTCATTTATTTATATTTTTTATTCTTTGGAGTCTCCAGAATGAATTAATCAATTCCCATAAAAACCTATGGTAAATTGATAATTGGTTAACGAACAATTCGGATAGTGAACAAAGTCTTGGAACGGATTATGTTCATTAACTGATCACCCACTGTAATTGTAAATTAAAAGTTTGAAAGTTTTTAAATTGTTTGAAATGCTATTGTCATAATATTCATGGGCATCTGCAGAAATTTTTTTTAGGTTTTTTTCACAAGTTGACTATAGAATATGGTAGTGCATCAATATGAAAAGACAGACAAAGCTTCTCACAGTCGAGGGTGTAAGGTTACGTATCTCGCTCACTCTTATGATTATATTTGTGGAATTTTTTGCTTGATTCCAGGGGCAAGTGCCCCAGTTTTCCCTCTTTATGGATGATGATATTCACAATTTAATGAGAACAAAAAAGTTTTTTATACCGACCTTTGAAGATAAAAGTGATAGCAATAGACAAAAGTAGTAACATTTCATTGGATTCTCTTAGAATACGTTTAACGTAGAGAATGAATAGAAATTTATTAATAAACACAGTCAATTTATTTTGCGTTAATAACAGTTGGAATATAGTATGTTGAACTTACAGTATGGTTAACTTCAATAGAGAGAATAGAATTCATTATGCAAGTTAACAAAGAGAATATTTATAAAGGATTCTTTTTGTATAACTCTGTTTAATGATAAATATTTACATCCCAGAAATATTTGTTATAACTTTTTTATATACAGTAGACCCCTATAAAACGGGTTCATATAGTTTGGATTCCTATATGACGGTGAAAAAATTGCGACCATATTCGTATAATTTGGTAAAACATCATTGCTGACTCGTGTTGTGACGGGATTGGTCAAATCTAGACCAATAGCAGATATTGCACAAACCACTGAGTTTAAACGAGCAGTGGACCTACTAAAAACCATTTATTATTTAATGTCCATAAATATTTATATTAATTAATTAATGATGTCTCCAAAGTTCAGCAAAGTTTTCACAGAAAAATAATTTATCAGGAAACACATGAGTGCATTCGATGCACCACTCCATGACGAAAACAAGCTTAAGCAATGGCGTCGTTGAACGGTGCACACTCGGTAAGTAATCCTACAATTTTTTGTTTATAGCATAGTTTATATGGATTATTCCCAAAAAATTATACGTATTTTGGAAATGTTGAGTTGAATTAGTCTAGAATCGATTAATTTTATGGAAGAAAACCTTTCAAACAGCTGTAGTCTGTAAACTGCATACATGCCGGGCTGTGATTGGTTCATGTATTTAAGGACTCGTAGAACATCAATTTCGTAAAGAACAGAATGTATCTACTGTGTTATAGGGGGGTCAACTGTATTTAAATAATGATAAAATGTAACTAGTTTCATACAAATTAATTTACTCCACTTCAGTTTGTGTGTTTAATTAATTTCAAAGGCTTTATTTTACATTTTTAGAGAGATCTTTGTATTATATCAGGCTGTTGAAGTCTCAATAGATAGTTTTTTCCCTTATAGTTATGAATTTTAGAATCTCAAGTTTATTTTTGTACATCATTATGTTTGTATAAAGGATGTTTGGATTAGTTTTGTTTTTGTATTTCAAATTTAATGAAAAAAATATTTTACTATTTATAAAATTTCAATTTTCAACAATTAGAATATATCTAATGTTTTATTTTTAGGAAGACGAAAAAGTTATTGAACTCGTAAAAAAGTTTGGCGCAAAGAAATGGACACTCATTGCAAAGTATTNTTGTATTTCAAATTTAATGAAAAAAATATTTTACTATTTATAAAATTTCAATTTTCAACAATTAGAATATATCTAATGTTTTATTTTTAGGAAGACGAAAAAGTTATTGAACTCGTAAAAAAGTTTGGCGCAAAGAAATGGACACTCATTGCAAAGTATTTGAAAGGAAGAATTGGAAAGCAGTGTAGAGAGAGGTTTGTAAATTGTGTGTAGGATTATGTAAAAAATTAAAATATTAAAATGATAATTTTTAAAAATCATTCTTGTAGATGGCACAATCACCTAAATCCTGACATCAAGAAGACGGCCTGGACGACCGAAGAAGAAAGGATCATATGCAAAGCTCATAAAGAATTGGGAAATCAATGGGCTAAAATAGCCAAACTCTTACCTGGAAGGTAAGTTTAAAATAATATCAGGTCAGTCCATAAGTTCGTGCGCATTTTTATCTACAAAAAAAGCAATAAAAAATTTTAATTAAATCTTATTTCAATCTATAATGTATTCACTATTATTTTGTTCAATTTCTTGCCATCTTGATGGTAGCTTTTTAATCCTGTCTTTGTAAAATGATTTCGGTTTTGAATCAAAATATTCAGAAATAGCCTTTTTTACATTGTTCTCATCCTCAAAAGTTTTTCCTTTTAAAAAATTCTGCAAACTCCGAAAAAGATGATAATCAGTGGGAGCAATATCTGGTAAATATGGTGGATGAGGTAAAATTTCCCAGTTGAAGCTTTGGAGTTGAGCAGTTGACGTTGTCAGTTAGCTATTGACAGTTCATGTGGTATCCATTTTCCTAGCTTTGAAACTTTTCCGATTTGTTGTAGATGTCTATGAACAGTTCCATGGGATGAATTTAAACGTTCCACAATTTCATCAACTGTTAAAGATGGTTCTGCTTCAACTAGTGCAGAGAGAGCATCATCATCAAAGTCAACGGGTCTTCCAGTACGAGCCTTATCCTCCACACTAAAATCATTATTTCTAAATCTTTCAAACCACTTCTGCGCAGTCCTTACACTTGTTACAGTTTGATTATGAACAGTATTTAATTTTTTGGCTGCATTTGTAGCATTCTCATCACTTAAAAATAAAAAGTATAAAACATGTCTCTTATATTCATCTGTTACTTCCATTTTAATGAAAATAAACAACTGAAATGTTCCCAATTTTGAACAGTATTATATGAATGAGATCCAATTTAACACTTCAGTGTAAAAAGTATCACATTAGACTGGCATTTTTAACAGCAAAACAAGATTTTTCTCAAGGTCATAAAATATGCAGGAACTTATGGACTGACCTGATACATTATAGTATATACCTTTTTGTTGAATAATTATCCAAAAAGAGTATTTAATAAATGGTTACAAAAAATAATTAACAACAATGAAATAAATACTAAACAAAAAGAACAACAAAATTATAGAACACTACAATATGATAAAACTACATATAGCAGATTAAAACTATTTAAAAATTATAATATACAATTAATACCAGAACAGACAAATAAAAAGTTCATAAATGAAATAGAAGATATTTTAAATCAAGATAGTGTAGTGTACAAGTTAGAATGTGCATGTGAATCCCTGAAAATATACTTAGGAGAAACAAAGAAAAAATTACAAAGACTGAAAGAACAAATACAATACAGTGGTACCTCAGGATACGAAATTAATCAGTTCTGACACTCAGATTGTATCATGAAAATGTCGTAAGATGAATCATTTTTCACCATGTGATTACATGTAAAACCAAATAATTTGTTCCAACACGAAAAACACACTCAAAGCTAAGTAGTACATTAAAAAAATAATAACTATAGTAAGGAAAACACTGAAAAATGCATTTTGTAGTTGTAAATGTATAAATAACCATAATAGAATAATAATTGATTAAAAAAATGTGGTTTTATTTGCACTTTACCTTTGAGGATAGACGATGGTGAAGGTGTAAACTGGTGCGGAAGAGAGGGAGAAGGGAAATGATACTAAAACATAACTGACATAACATAATGTAACAATAACTTAAAATAACTTATAAAAGATAAAAAAAAATTAGTGTTGTTTTATATATTTATAGTTTTTTAAAATTTTTATTTACTGTTTTTGCTTTCTTTCCTTCACTTCCACCAGCACTTTCACTGGATAGAGGTCGCTTGGTAAAATATCTATCCAAAGAGGTTTGGCTTTGCCTACTTTTTAAAATGTTTCTAAAATGACTTAGGCAAATGTCATTACTCCGAGCAGCAATACGGCCAGTGTGCCTTTTTGGAATGTTTCTTTTCAATAAAATTAGTCACTTTCTGATAATACCTCAAAATTTCCTTTATCGAGCGAGATCATTCCACGACGAAGCAAACATGTGGATTGAGACGAATGAACAGAAGTGAATAAAAAATGGCGCTGTGAACTAATGTAACATCGTATGGCGTGTTTTTGTTCGTATCGTGGAGCAAAAACATGTTCGAATTTCATGTCGTATCATGAAAATTTCGTATGCTGAGGCATTTGTATCCTGAGGTACCACTGTATATTAAATACAATAATGAGAATTACACCACAGCTAAACTTCGTATTTCCCAAGAATGTGAGATTAATTAATGCAAATTGAGGAAAGATGAAAATTTTAAAAGAAAATTAAAAGACAAAATCAAAAAAGTAAAAATAAGTCTATTAACGAAAATGATCGAATGACACTGCATGAAATGTGGTTATCCGTTTTGAACACCAGGTGATGCACGACAACAAATAGATATTTACATATCAGCGAAACTAGATAAAGGATACAGATTGTGAGTTAAAATTTAATGTCAAATACAAATCAGAAAATACGAAAACACTTGGTAAGATATTAAAATAAGTAAAAACCTAAAAATAATTAAGAAGTAAAAATTAAAATTTCCTTCCTTTTTAACAAATATATTAACATATTGTTAAAATAAAATGGAAGTTAGAAATTTACATAATTGTATAAAATATACTATATATTAGTAAAAGTATTTTGATTTGTAACAGTTGGTTATAATTAACATAAGTATAAACATAAACTTGTTTATGTTTTAACAGAATTATAACCAATTGAGGAAGGGTATGTGGCCCAAAATGTACCTGTTGGTTTAATAAAATCTCAGTGAGCTTTCCAATTGAAAATGTGGTGTGATAAGTTCTTAAAATTTATAAATTTATTTTTAAATAATATATTAAATCTTTTGAACAGTTTTATGTAATTTGCTATAAAATGAGAAACTAAATAATGCTAAAAATGAAAATATATATATATANACTTGTTTATGTTTTAACAGAATTATAACCAATTGAGGAAGGGTATGTGGCCCAAAATGTACCTGTTGGTTTAATAAAATCTCAGTGAGCTTTCCAATTGAAAATGTGGTGTGATAAGTTCTTAAAATTTATAAATTTATTTTTAAATAATATATTAAATCTTTTGAACAGTTTTATGTAATTTGCTATAAAATGAGAAACTAAATAATGCTAAAAATGAAAAAAAAAAATATATATATATATATATATTTTTGTAATATTTCTTACATAATAGAACAGACAATGCCATCAAAAATCATTGGAATTCCACGCTGAAGAAGAGAGCGGAATCTGGGAAACTCGAAGAAAACTTCAAAAAGAGGACATCCGGCCGAGGCTCGTCAAAGTATTCTGTCGTAAGTTTAAAGTTTTAGTTATTTACTTTGCCAACTATTTATTCACGTATAGGGTAAATACAATAGATATTTTCTAATTTTATTTTGAGCTTATCAAATAACTGAACTTCAGTTTTCAAGAATGTTATTTAATTTTCCACATAAATTGCATTACATTAACTAAATTTGCATATTTAGTAGTAATGTGAGTTTTTGAATGTGATCTCTATGCAATCTTATCATTGTATTTTACTTCACTGATTTCTCATATTTTGTATTACTATTTACGTCAGTTTTAATCTTGTGTAAAGTGATGTGCTACAAACTTAGACTGTGATCATGTGCAATAGAGACATTTGCATACAATTTTTCATTATAATTGCACAATTGTATAAGGAGGGAATTTTCTGCCCAGAAATCAATTTTGGGTTCAATGTCATTAAAAATGATGTCGTGGAGGTCTTACATGATTGCTGCAAGAGGTAGTTGCTAGGTCATGGATGTTTGTTAACTGTGTACAACGTACTGATGTGGCAGTCTTTGGGTCACTATGACCTTGAACATTTGTCTTCGTAACAGCCTGGGGTGCTATGACCTTCAACAATTTAAATGTTTTAAGACTTTATTTTGTGCCTAGAAAACTTATTTTCCAGTCCTTCCGAGAAACACCTTGGCCCTCTTGTTATTTATTTCCAGCCGAACATGTTTAGCATTGGCCCACATTATTGCAATGTTCGAAGAGTTCCTACGGGAACGAAGACATTATTTGTTATTTACTTTGTAGAAGAATGTTGAAATTTGCATGTGCAGAGAAGATGTATTACAGGATTTTTCAGAAACATCAAATTTGATGAATGGGAATTACATGCACTGTAATTACGCATGAAAAATTAAAAGATTGTTTTTACAGGCTCATGTGCATAAGGTTGCAAAGTTTTCATGTATTCTAGTAATTAATCCAAAGATTGACTCACAAAGTTAGATACATAAGCTGAATATCTCACAAATTTTACGTATGTTAACACAAAATGATTTGATTCTAAGAAAAAAACCAAATATCTGTTATTGTTTAAAACCCAATTATCAAATTTAATATTTAACAATATGTCTTGCTCTCAATATATTTTTTAATTTATAAAGAAATATTACAAAGTTTTGTAATGCAGTTTTCAATTCGAAATATTTTAACAAACTGAATATATATATGACACAAGAAACAAATTGTTACATATAAAAATTAGTGTTATACACATACATAGTTATGTTATTAATACACTTAAATGTGGAAATTTCAATATAAAATGATTAAAATCAGTGACATTAATGCATCCATTACTATACTGATATTTTTTAAAATGTCATTTGTTCTTAGAATAAATGTAACTAGATGGCCAAGCAGTTAGGGTGGCAGCCTACCACTCTGGGGGACTCGGAATTGAATCTGGATGGGTAGAAAAATCCCAGAAAACTTCTCTAGGATGATTTGTTCGAATACATTGGGCCCCGTTGTGGATCTGGACAAACCTATATGGGCTTGATTAATATTACATGTCTTCCAACACTTTACAAATTATTGACATCCTGTATCACAAACAAAATATACAAACACGTAGAAGAACATGACATTCTTACAGAACAACAAAAAGGTTGCCGTAGAAATCACAGGGGATGCAAAGAACAGTTACTCATAGATTCAGTCATTCTACGGCAAGCACACAAACAACACAGAAACATACACATGGCATATATAGACTACAGAAAAGCATTCGACAGTGTTCCACACAGTTGGCTGCTACAT
>NW_019392610.1:94383-95624 GCF_000671375.1 Centruroides sculpturatus
TTATTTCAGCACATTATTATTAATATTATCATTATTAATAAATAAAGCCATTTTAGTGTCCGTGGGAATTTTAAAAATTTTAAGTAAAGTAGACCTCCCAATTCCGATCATAGGTAACCAAAAGTTTTTAAAGAGTATTGTACACTACTCCAAATTTTATATTTATGTACTGCAGCATGTACATTTAAAAATGTTTTCATTTACAGTAGAACCCCTTTAGTCTGCCCTCGGCTAGTCCGTCACTCCGGTTAATCCGACCGTGGTCGGAGTCGAGAAACTTGTCCCGACTTGTCGGTGACTCACTGTCCGTGGCGTTTTTCTGTGTTCGTTACAGTATATGTTTTACATTGTGTGTACATGTACAGTTTTGTGTGTGTTTTTAACACGTCAGGAGTGAAACATAAACACGTTACTCTTTCATAAATGAAAAATTAGCAGTGCTACAAAGACTGGACAAAGGGGAAGATTGTTTATTTTACTTTTTTCTGATAATCCGACCTTTTCTGCATTCCGACCATACCCCCCCAGTCCCAAAGGTGATGGATTAGAGGGGTTCTACTGTATTAAAGTTGCTTCAAAGTTCATAGAAGGGCATGGTTTATTGTAGTGATGCCACGAATAGTGATTTTGCCGAATACCGAACATTCGGCTACGCTCTTGGCTGAAGCGCCGAATGTTTGGCAAAATATGTGTACATTTCGCAGGTGATATGTTACGACCTGATACATTGCGGTGGGTGCGGTAGCGACACTGCGGGCACATTTGTTTTATTTGCGAGTAGATCATGTCACAACATGCGGGAGACGCGTATATTAAGAGCTATAAGCGAAAACGCATCGGATTACTTACCGACTGTGCACGGTGGAGGCCGCCATTGCTTAACCTTGTTCACATCGCGGAGTAGCACGTTGGACGGCGGACGCTTACAATTCGTGTCACGTGACCTCGGTTAACGTCATCCAGTCACGTGAGCGGTGACGACGGAGCCAGGTGGTCACGTGACTACAGCTCTGACGTATTTCCGGACAACTATACCTTGAGTCACGTGATAGAGTACAGTGCGTTCGTTAATAGCGATCGTTCGTAGACATTGCGAACAACGGACAGAGAAAAAAAAGATGGCGACGTCCGTAATATCGACAGTAGCATGATGGGGGATCTATAATTTTAAAATATGCGTTTTTAGAGACAAAATATTAAAAAAGCCGTCCAATAGCATTTTAAAATATGCGTTTTTAGAG
>NW_019392610.1:95771-182013 GCF_000671375.1 Centruroides sculpturatus
TTTATATGAAAACTGTTCGCCTAGATCGGACGGCAGACCTTTACAAGTGGTGGTCAGCAAACGCAAAACAGTATCCAAGCCTGACAGAATTCGCTAAGATTTATCTATCGTCTCCCGGCAGTAGTGTATATAGTGAGAGGCTATTTTCAGAAGCAGGTATAGTTTATGAGGAAAAGCGCAATCGTTTGCTATCAACAAATGCTGAAAAAATTGTTTTCATTCATTACAACTTACCACTGATAGATTTTAAGTATTAAATGTAATAATTTATGATTAAAATAAATACGTTTTTGAGTAATATGTGCGGTTTTTTTTCATGATTTGGTATTCGGTATTCGGCCGAATGTTGCATACTATTCGGCCGAATACCGAATATTAAAAAAAGTAGCCGAATATTCGTGGCATCTCTAGTTTATTGACCACTGCTGATGCGATAAAGACAAGGCGGTGGCTTGTCAACAAATTGAGAAGAACAAAACAGATGACTTTAACATGATACTTTCAAAATTAATTGTAACTGATGCTTATTTTTTGATAACTACAAAGTTAAAATAAACAGTAAGCTTACTTGTTAGTCTTATTTAAAAATTATCACATTCCCATTCACATTAGTTCATATATGGGAGAGTCTATTGTAAGATTTTTCAAATCAAATATTTTATGGATTTAATGACATGTCAGAAGAGAAGAAATTTGACAAACTAATCAGAATTTTATATTTCTTGAGAATTTATTAATATTTAAACTTGCTGTAGCATATTCAAATTTAACATTATTTAGGAAATCAAAAGAATAACAATTTTTTTTTCTTTTGATTAGAATAAACAACAAAATGACCATCTGTCTGCAGTTGTTAAAACTGAAGATGATAATTCTTTCTATGAAGAAGGTGAGTCTGGTTTTATAATTAACCTGTCCTGCATTGTTCCCAAAAATATTTGCGTTAACCTCATTGACCTGCGTGGGTGATCCCGAATATTTTTGTGTCAACATCGGAACGTTTTTGATACTAGATGTCGCTATGCATCACAATTTTTATATTAAAACGAAGTTTTGAAATATAAATTTTTTTGTTTCTATATTTTTCAATATATTTATTTTGTATGTGCAACATAAAAAAATAATTTTTAATAACACAGTAAACACGATTATTTTAAAAAAAAATTTAAGGCTTAGCATCGACGAAAATTCAACATGGTGGTACAGTCAACAGATAAAAATTTCAACATCGGATAGGTTAAACAACTTGAATCCAAAAGTATCGGTTAGAATTATTTATGTAACAATTAATAATTTCCGATCAGGCATTCATGCCAAAATTTAATAGATGTTAATTTCTTTTTTTTCTTTCTTTCTTTTTTTTTTTTTTTTTGATGAAACGGTCATATTAAATATTTAAAATTGAAATTTGCAATCGTCTAAAATATTCTTATTAATTAATGTCTCAAGAAAAGACAAAAAATTGTACAAAATTAACAGATATGAGAATCGTGTGATGTTTTATTCTGCCCATCTAATTTCTTTACGCAATTAGATGAGCAGAAGGCCCAAAAGATTAGTGTTGCTCCAAAGGACCCAGGCTGAAATCTGTGCAAGAGACTTGCTAGGAATTTTTTGCGGACTGTTATGGGTTCCCGGATATGTTGGCGTCCAGCCATCCCCGTCATGTGCCCGTGAAAACAGCTCTTGGTGACCATGGGGCAGAGTTTAAAAAAAAAAAAAAACAAAATTAGGAAATAAATTATCAGTGCAACAAATTTTAATTGATTGATTTTCTGGTAAATAAATGAAATAGTCACAGAAAATAAACTTTTTATATTTGTTGTAAGTTTAGAGAGACTGTTTTGATTTTCAATGTTACAAAGATTGTCTGATAAGTACCTAAAATATAAAATTTCATTTAAGTGTTTAGTCTATTATGTCATATGTTATATTTTGGAATTGTAAGTATTACAAAGCCAAATAAATAAACAACAATATATATATATATTATATATATAAATTAGGATATTTGTTTGCTATACACTCTTAGGTCATTTGGCCAATTGCTTCGAAACTCTGCAGTTATGTTAAAATATCTCTAACTTAGATAATGTACATCCTATCCCAAACTATCAAATAATTTTTGTCTACATTTGATTGCTGGCTTTACATGTAGCACCATCTATTGGAAAAAAATTTAACAAAGTAATTAACTAAATATAATTCTTACAAAAAAAGGATATCACTTAAAAATATATATTTATATTATATTCACTGAATTACTTCAACAGGTAGCACATTGCACTTCCTGCTTGAAGTGTAGTAATGTTTTTTCTCCGTACATCATACTTTTCCTGTTACCAATAGAGTTGTGCCAGTCATCTATATAACACTTTTGAGGGGAACTTTTTGAATTGAAATAACGTGACTTGCACTACAAATCAGAAGTTCATATATAGTTAATCTGGTCCTCTTTCTCTTATGATTTCCATGTCTGGTCTCGATTTTCATCTATCTAACTCCGTTCTCAAGATTAAGGAAGGACAGTGGGAATTTAAGTACAGGTAGCCCTCGGTTTACGCCGATTCACAATAAAGCCACTGCGCAATTCACCGTTTCGAGGTGTAATTCCCTGATTTTCCCTATGCTAGACTGATTTTCATTTCAGTGTTGACTTATTTACCGAGCTGCGACATTGTACATTCGTTAAAACAAAGATTTTTATTGAATATATTTATTTTTTCTGTTTAATATTTTTAGGTATGTATACATTTACATTAAATTAATACTAAAATACTAAACGTTTAGGTACTCACGAGTCAATATATTAAACTTAATAGTCCAATAAATGACGTCCGAATCCATAGCGCCAATGAATGTATTCCATATCTGTTCGTTCAGGAAAACACCTTATGACGCAATAGCATTTCCGGCGATCACAAATTATCGTTAGTGAGACATATCTACTTCTCGTTGGCCAGACGATATTTACCTCTCCTTAGCCACCTTGAATTTTCCCGCTCAAAGTGACCTTTTATATGCACTACGGCGACCGGTGGTCGACCAATCAGTGTCTCCGCTCGTCCGTAGCTCTACGTCGGGTTAGCGTATCCTTTCAACTAAGGAAAGTTTGACGGATGAAGTTTGTGAGTTAGACAATGATTGGGAGCGAAGTGCAAATGTAAAAAGGAACATCATATTCGACCATATTCCGAAATTCTTAATGAAAGAAATCAAAAATATAAACAATTAAAGATGGATACTTTTTTCCGAAAAATGTAAGAAATTCGAAACTAAAATTTTTAAATAAAAACATTTTACTTTATTTTATGATAAAATACATTTTAAAAATTAAAAATTTATATGTATTTTGTATTATATTGTATTAATAAACAAAATTATTAGCTTATTTTTCACTTATGTAGAATCTAACCCTATACCTCACTGTAAATATGGGTTCGTTTTACGCCGATTCGATTTGCACCGGCTTTTGTAGGAACGGAACTGCGGCATAAACCGAGGGCTACCTGTATACAATTTTTTCAAATTGCAGCCCAATAAGTATCCTCCAGTAATCAAGTGGATAAAATCACTAAACACCAGTAGTCAGTTGTGAAGAAACCCCAGAAAACTCTACATGGCCATGTCCGTTTGGGTTTTCTTCACATTAGTAACACTTAAATTGGGGCCAGCTTTACATAAAAGTCTTTCTGGGATGCATCCTTCTGGAGAGATTGTTTGAGTGTTGCGTTGCCGTAACCAAATGCCAAACCAATTTTAATACTTTTTCTATAAACGCGATATTTATGAGGACATGCTTAACTACCAGGAAACGTGGACATACCACTCCTCTCCAGATTTCATCTCCCCTTATTAACTCATAAACCTATTGCCCCAAACTTCTTTCACTGATACTGCTTAAAGATGTTCTAACGTTCAGCCAAATTAATGTATGTGGAACGATTTTAAGGCACAAAGTAGAGCTGGAAGTCTTTCTGTGCTAATGATTATTTTTCCTATTTATTATCATGGTGACATTGCTTCATTCAAAACTTTCTGAAGTTGCAGTCTGTGTAATGAGTGCTTTGTTCACATGTTAAGTCTTACCAGTTAGTGTCAAATCTGCTTCCACTATTTTTAAGCTGCAACTTAGATGTTTTTATTGAGCTATACTTTTTCAACCTGGTTTCACCAGTTTTTTAGGATTACATAAAAGCAATTATTCTTGCAATTTTTAGAGATTTTTTTTTATTTATTTAAACAAGTCTTATACGAAGTCTTTCGGACGTTAAGGTTAGCGACTTCAATCACATGCAGGGCCATCACAACCTATCCAACACAGATCACTTTTCAAATATTAATAGTAGACTAGATTAATTAGTAGTCATTGACCATCCTCTCTCCCAAGAAGAAGACAATTACTACGTTTGGTCGAATTAACTTCCAACCTCCATCTGCAACAGTCCCTTCTTCCTATCAGACCCACCGGTATGGTGGCATTTGAATAGGAAAATTATATAATATGAGGTTACTGGCCTGCACAAAGTATGATTTAAGTGGTTTTTGAGGGTGTTGAGTTTAAATATTTGGTCCATTTTTTGTCGAATTTGATTGCTTGGCAGATCATCATTTGATATTTGGCTGTGAATGAAACTGTTACTGTATTTTTTCTAACATTAGCACTATCTTTTTAAGATACAGTAATACCTGAACTTACGCGATAGGTGGGACTGAGCGGTAACCGCGTAAGTCGGGGTATAATTTCGCATATAAATACATACAAATAATTTTTAATTGGGGCTGGAAAGTAAAGAAAACAATAATTTAGAAAAAAATGTTTAATAAAATCTTAGATAATACATATGTATAACAGATTAGGCCTATATTATTTTACAATTTTTCACATTTACTTGATTATTACGCCATAATTTTAACATTGTTTCCATCTCAGCGATAATACTGTGACGTTTACGAATGATGCTTGAATTTAAAGATTGAGCATTTTTCACAGCTTCGAGAATTTTTTCTTTGCCTTTTATAATTGTTCTGACCGACAATTCCGGTAGATCAAACTTCTTTGCCAATTCACAAATTTTCATTTTTGTATCGAAGTCTTTAATAATGGGTACGTTCGTAAAGTCAAACAAGTTAAATGCGTTAGTAACGAATCGTTTGAAAAGTCTAACAAAATAGGAATAACGATGACTTCATTCTCGCTTAACTCGTTCGACTTTACGAACATACCCAATGTTAACTTTACATTCCAAAGATAAAGTTTTTCTTTTCTTGTTTGATGCAGAAGAATTAGTTCTACTTCATTTGGATGACATAGTAGAGTCTCTTGAGTCTCCGTAGATATAACAAACACAGAAATAAATAACACAAAATGAATTGTAGCTATGTGTCGATTCCGCATGATACATCCAAACATGTAAGCTGAACAATTGTGTGTGGGGAGTGAGTAATCGAGGGTTGCGTGACGCTCAAAAGACGAATCTACGAGATTTGAAAATCGCGTAAGTCGAGGTATTACTGTATTGTATTTTTTTATATAGTATAATATAATATAACATTTCATATAATATAACAAACACTAAAATGAAAACCACATAAAGAGTTTGATTATTTTAGCTTACCATTGTCACATTTATTGCCATACTTGTATGGTACGAAATTGTGCCATTTCATACCATCCAAGTGTGGTGATAAACGTGACAATGGTAAGCTAAAATAATCAAACTCTTTATATGGTTTTCATTTTAGTGTTTGTTAAATAAAATATTGATTTATATAATTAAAAGGTTATCTTACATAAGAGATTATTCACTTGCTGTGATAAATCCTTACGTAAGATAACCTTTGTATTTCTATTATATAAATCAATATTATAATACAGGGATAGGCAAGCAAAAGTTCAGTAGGAGCTGAAATGTAGGTTTTGCAAAATGCATGGGAGCCACAGTTCTGTACTTTTTTATTCTGTATCGTGATTTTATTATATAATATAAAACAAACATTGAATTTTTTTAATAAACATATTTTCACAAAATTGTAAAAATAATAATAAAAAGCAGAAATTAACACTTTCAGCAAGAACCGCATGTAACTCAAAATGAGCCGCATTTGCCCATTCTGTTATAATATAATATAAGGGTTAGAAGTATGAAATGACTAATAATCTTAATGTTTGTACTTATTGCAATGCCAGGCTTACCTGCTTGCTCATTATAAAATAATCTACTTTAAAATAAATACAATATACAAACAATATACTGTATGATAAATTAAATATAATTCTATTATAACATGTATATTTTGTTATATCTTGTTATATTATCCTTTTTTTTTTATTAATGTGCATTTTGACATCAGTTATGTCTTGGGATACATTTTGTAATAAAATTTTCAAATAGAATGTAATTTTGAAAAGTATTACTTTAAAATGTAAAAATGCTTTTCTGTAATTCTGTTTTTATATCAATAAACAAATTTTTTATTTCAGTGATAACGTCCGATCTTCCTCCGGTAGAGTTTCGGTATATTAACCATCCCGTATCCATTGAAAACTCTGAACCATTCACTTTTGGTTACCAGAGCGGGCAGCTGGCAGAAAATTTGCAGTACAACTATGAAGAGCCAAGATCTGTAGAGACAAATCCTTTAAATTTTCTGTGAGTACCAATTCTGCATCATGATATGGAATGCTTAATATTTAGATTTTAAGACAATACCGTAAAAGCTTCATATAATAGAAATTTATAATATTAAACTACATTTTTCTGGAAAGCAATTCGTAATTTTAGGTAAGTGATGATATTAACTATATTTTACAACAAGTCTTACAACAATAAATAAGTATAAATTCAGATAACTAACAAGGGGAACCCAGGAGGTTGTTGTCACTGATTTCGATGGAATTTTGTGGATGTGTAGTATTTACTCATACTTAAACTCTGCCAAAGCTGCAGGATCTGCTATTCGGGCATTCTTGAGAAAATCACAATTAAAATTTTTCTAGAACTGTTAATACCTGTGCAGAAGTGCCATTTACACATTCTATGTGGGATTCAAACCTGCATAGTAATGCTCTTTGCACAATGCCTTAATCAATCATGTCATGCCATAAATGCGTAAATACAGGCATACCTCGACTTACGTCGTTTCGAGTTACGTCGTTCCCGATTATACGTCGCTTGTTAAAAAAGTATATGGAAAAATAAAAATCAAGTTTAAGTCATTTTATTCGACTTTACGTCTGTCCGCCACAAATATTGAAGTCGTAATATCACTAGATAAATGTTTAAAGCGCATAAAATCATATTAAAATATATACAAGTATGTACTGTATTTACAGTACACGCATTCGTAAATTTAGATTACTTTTTTTTGTACTATATTAAAAACTAAAATTTATTTGTTTGTAAGCTTAAAAGATTTTTATTAACCATATATTATTAAAAATGCATTAATAAATAAAATACAGAACCGGGAATGGTAATTTACGGTTTAGCCTAGTGATAAGTAGATTCGGAGACAAGTAAATTAGACTTACGTCGTTTTCCTGGAACCAATTACCGACGTAAGGCGAGGTATACCTGTAGTGCTTCTGCATAGATATTAATAGTTCTAAAAAATTTTAGTCATGATTTTCTTGAGAATGCCCAAATAGCGGGTCCTGCGGCTTTGGTAGAGTTAAAGTACGAGTAAATACTGCAAATCCACAAAATTTTGTTGAAATGGGTGATGACAACCTCCTGGGCTCCCCTAGTAAGTGCTTAACCTTCACAGTAATAATGTATTGATTAGTTTATGTATTGTGCACATAAAATAAAGATTCTATAAATATCTCACATATATCCAAGTGTACATGCAGATGTGTGCTTAAGCCGTGGTCACACCATGCAATTTCCAGCTACACAGGCAACTGCAACTACGATGGCTGTTCTCGTTAACTAGTAAACCCCCTTTGAAAACCGGTGTGACTGCAACTGCAACTAGGAACAAAAAGTTTGTTCTACTCGCACCAATTGCAAACGTACATCCAATCAGCAAATGTCTATTTGCCACGTCATACGGTGGCAACGTTGAAAATACTGTAGTTAGAAAATAATGGCAGAAAGTAAAATGATGGCTAGTTTAACAGAATCAAGATTAATCGAGCTAATTCAGTCTCATGAATGCTTGTGGGATTTTAATTCTTTGTTTTATCAAAGAAAGGATAAAAGAGTGCAGGCATGGTGTGAGATAAGTGAAAGTCTTAGCATTTGTAAGTACCATTTTTAGATTTCTGGATATAAAATGTTATTGTTTTTAGTTTGGTAATGACAATATTGTTTTAAATATAATTAAACTCACGAAAGAAGTGTAAAACAAGATACTGTAATTTTATTGGTTTATTATAGGATCACGTGTTTCCGAGTTGCAATGCCAGTGAACAATGTGTGACCATGAGAAGACACACGTGACTCACGTTTGTTGCAGTTGCAGTTGCCTGCGTGGCTGGAAATCGCATGGTGTGACCATGGCTTTAGAATACACTTGTATTTAAGAATATCGGTGGCAATTGCGGTTTTCGGTTTATAGCCAAAACAGCTTATGAGATACATGTCTACACTCAGTGTTCACATTTTCCGGATGTGGCCACATTTTTAAAAAGTGACCAATGAAATTCTAATAATGATTAATATTGCTGCATTGTGTTCCCAATAATTACTGTTGATTTAGTTTATGAAAATGTTAAATCTGCATTTAATTCTTAAATTTTAACAATATCTTAATCAGAGACATCGACATAGAGGAGTTGGACGTGTCGAGTCCGAGCATGGACGCCTTTCCCAGCATGGATTCGTTTGGCGACCTGAGTGTCCTGGATCTGGTGAATGGCACTGAAGTCACTCCCTCTGTTACCCCCATCAAATTCCATGAATTTTCGCAGAAGAAACAATCCGTCGGTACGAGATCTTTAGATTATTTTTGTCTCATAATTTGAAAAAATGTTTTATTGCAATGCTACCTAATTTACTAATGTTTCATTTGTACTTATGTTAACATTCTTCATTATTATATACTACACTAGTGTTAAAACTTAAAGCAAAATTGTGAAACAAGAGTAGCCAAAAATTATGTCGCACATAAGTTGGCAAAATGTCAAGCAAACAAGGCATGATAGCAGTGCATCTGTGCAAATGTAATATGCTAGCTATGTATGGCAAAATCGTTTCTGACAAACAACCGTCTGCTAGGACTGCTAATGGCGAGGAAGTGTTCTTGATACATCGGTAGCTTATGGGGTGTTGCAACAGAGAGCTGATCATTTGTGTTTTTGTTGCATGCATTTGTGCCTGTTGCTTTAATTTTGGATAAAAGTGTAAATTTTAAATAGGCAGAATTAAACTTTCATATAAACAATTTATTCTTAAATGGCTACATTCTTTGCTATGAATTTCTAAATTGCTTTGCTCAACAAAAATCAAATATCTTATTTTATTATTCTGTCCTTCATAGAATTTGGTTTGTGAATGAATGCTCCATATTTTGTTGCAAATGAATCAATTTTCAGGCTTTGAATACCCGATTGCTTGAGACTTTAGCTAAATTAGTAAGCTAAATTGCTTGAAAGTCTCAAGCAAGTTTAGCTTACTAATTTAAGTAAGAGAAATCTTGAAAATTGAGAAGTTGTTATCATGTTTTCATCTTCAGACTTTCTTGAACTTTTAAAATTTGCATTATATATGGATATATTAAATTTATTTTGTTTATTGTAATGAGCTTTTTTCGGAGAATATAAAATTTGGGGAAAATGAAAGAGATATATTGTGAAACTGTTTTTTCATGTGAAGATTCAGAAATAGGAGTATCATTCATACCTTGTGCATTTAATATGATGTCTCCACCTGTACAAAAATAATTCATCTTAAGGGATGTTAATGTATGCAAATTTTTGTCTTCTTAACATCTTAGTATTCAAAATGGCTTGTGAATCTGTTAGATCCGAGGATGTGGACCCCAAATCGCCTAGAAAAAAACAAATCTCGTAAAAAGTTACGAACATAAAACAATTGAATTGTAAATTTATCGTCCCAAAAAAGTTTAAAGTAACACCACCAAGTTCAATTTGTCAAAATAATCCAAAGATTAAGGCTTAGACCCTGCTTTATCCAATAATGTATATAACTTCCAGATTTTTAGCTTCAGTTTGGCAGAAATCCAATATAACAACAAATTTGAAACATTTTTAACTTTTCTATTTTGTTTTTCTGTTGCACTTTAAACCAAGAATAATACATTTTTGTAAACAAGTCAGCAAATTGCAAGTTGTCTCGTTTTCGATATTTTTGAAAATGGCTACAAAAGAAAATGTAGTGATGTATGTAATTACTTCAAAGCAACAGCAGCTTTGATCAATTAGTTTTGGCAATTGCTGCAAGTTATCTAGTTGCATATTCAGATAGTGCCAAGCCTACTCATAGCTGAAGCGGAAATTAAACAGATATTGAATCACTCGATTTTTCAGATATTGTTTCCTCTGAAATATGGAGCCTGGACCTTCTGGGGAGACAAACATTTGTTGCATGCTGCAAAGCATTTTGCTTTTAATTGATGCATCATTTTGTTCTGTTTTTAAAGGAAGAATAGAACATTGCTGTATCATCTATCAATTAACCTGATGGTGATTTTAACTTAATATTTAAAACAGCCTAGATAATGCATAAAAATCAAGAATTTGTTTTTGTAGACATCTTTGCAAGTCAGTTTGGGTGAACTTTCATGTCAAATGCAAACTGAAATCTAGAAATTAAACAAATTTAAACTTTCAAAATATAATTTTCAGTCTTGCATTTTATTTATTACTAACAGACCCAGCCACGCATTGCTGTGGCTCAAAATGCATCTATTATAAATGTATAACACTTCCTGCAAGAGGGAATTTCGAAAAATCCTTTCTTAGTATACAGTCTCTTGACATACCCTATTAAAACACAATAAAAAATGCAAAAAACTGCATCTAGAATAGTATAATAGAAGCTGAGTTCTTCACAGTAAATCTTAATCCTGTCTCTCTCCCCCATGTAGGAGGGAATTTCAACATCTATATAATGTAAAAACACACGCATATTTGAATGCAATGTTGTGCCAAAATATGAAAGCAGTTGGTGAAGAACTTTTGGAGATTTAAGATTTTGAACAAATGAACATTACATTTTTATTTGTATATATATTCTAATGGCTTTGAAAAATAAAATATCAAGTAATTATGCATAAATTTCTCTTTTTTTTTTTAGACTGCAAATTTGATGGGAGTATTTTACAAGCAATAAAAGATGGAGGCTACAATGGACTGATACCCATCACTTCTCCTCTAGTGGCAAAACTGTCGACTCCTCCCATTTTGAGGAAGGGAAAGAGACGTTTTGTATCCTTTTTGGTCATTTTGATGTTTTAAGCTCTTGCTTGTTTCTTTGTTAGTTTCCAAACAACAATTTAGGAAAGATGTCTGTGTCAATTTTATAATTGAAAACGCTCTAAATAAAAGTACACATGACCATCTATAGGAAGATAAAACTCATAACAGATTGATAATGCACAATAGAGAGGATAAAAGGTCTGTAATGAGTCTAAAAGTTATTTTCATAAAAGTTCAATGTGCAGGCTTTGTTAAAATGTGATAGGGCACTTTTGTCTAAACTAAATTGGAATATGATAATTTTATTGTAGTTGGTAGGAACTTTGATAACTTATTTCCAAAGACTTTGTATAATCTTTCCAAAATGTTTTTGCTTAACTCAAGAAAAAGACTGTGCCGGTCAGATTAATGGAAAATCAAAATCTGGACATCCTACAAAGTATGGATCAACCCCTTGAGACCATGGACCCAAAAGTGGAACCACAGCCCGATTTTGAGGTTGTGTCCCAAATCAAGATGGAGTCGGCTGACCAGGAAGAGTCTGTGCTTCCTGGCATTGAGATATTCTACAATTCTGCCGATCGCTTTCCGCCGGACGGAGATGTGGCAGCCTGCACGGAAGATCTGGGTTTGACAGAAGAGATCCCATTACCCCAGTTGGATGAGGCAGACCTGGACTCCGAGACATTCTCCGTCACTCCAGCGAAACGATCACCTGTTAAACAGTTGCCCTTTTCACCATCGCAGGTAATTAAAAACATGTGCCGATACTCCAGTGTAAGTAAATGCCTCACTGAGAAGTAACTCCGGTTTGGTTTTCTTCATAGTTTCTAAATAGCCCGAACATTGGCTTCTCTGCCATCAGTCTGACATCCACACCAGTGTGCAAAAAGCTAACATGGGAACTGACCTCCTGCCTTGACATGCATTCTCCCATCTGTAACAGGTAAGTTAAAATACAGTACAAGATTAAATTTTCTACTACAGTCATTATGTTTACCTTGTAAATACATATACTCTCTATCGCCCTTTTATAGTTTATGGCCAATTTAGTAATTTTACAAAATGAAATGCCAAAAACATGAGTAAGTCCATTTTGAAAAGAGATTATACAAGGGGATCCGATATTTTAATATTGGATCCTCTTGTATAATCTTAAAGGCCAAAATTACACTACCTTTTAATATTTATAATTAAAGAAAATATTTAATACATTCCACAAAAACTACATACTTTTGTTTATTTCTTGACATAATGGCCATAAATGTTGAGACATTTATCCCAGCATGACACTAGTTTGAACATCCCTTCACAGTACTATTGCTTGAAGTAGTCCAGAACGGTGTCTTCAAATTCCTCCTGATCTGCAAAGCACTTCCCTGCCAAAAATTTCTTTAAAGGTCTGAATAGATGAAAATCTGAGGGGGCTAAATCTCAACTATACTCCACACGTCAAATCAAGCCAAACTGTGATCGGTACAACGGGATTGGGAGGTCCTTAAACATCTTCCGTATAGTCCAAATTTAGCCCCTCATTGGATTTTCATTTATTTGGACCTTTAAAAAAATTTTTGGCAAGGAAACACATTGCGGATCAGAAGGAATTGGAAGACGCCATTCTGGATTACTTCAAGGAACTTGACAAGCAACAGTACTGTGAAGGGATGTTCAAACTAGTGTCATGCTGGGATAAATGTCTCAACATTTATAGTGATTATGTCAAGAAATAAACAAAACTATGTAGTTTTTGTGGAATGTATTAAATATTTTCTTTAATTATAAATCTTAGTGTAATTTTGGCCTTTACCTTTAATATCGGACTCCCCTCATACATTATCTTTAGGTTGGGTTTATGCAATGCATTTATATCATTTGACACACTATGTGGCAAAGAATTAAAATAATTTTTTTTTCCTACATGGTTGTCCATGCTTTAATTAAGACACTATTGACTGTGCCATTGCAGTTTTGGTCCAGTAGTGCTCATAGAGTTTAAAAATAAACAGATCAATGTTTATTGGAAGGTGATGGTTTAAATGAAGCCAAATACTTAGTTCTTAAACACTGCTTGTTCAGATGATGCCAAGATCAAATGCTTATGATTTCACATCAACATTTTATACACATGAAGATAAATAATTTTTTTCTGTTTAAAAAGTAAACACATGGAATATTGCCTAGAGAAACATATTTTTCCATTACAAAAGGTCTAAATGTTCTGCAAATCTACATTTGTGTAGTCATTCCATTACTTTTAGAAATATTCAAGTTAATGAAGAGGCATAAAAATGAGCTACAGACATACAGCTGTCTGTTTTCTTTTTGGACAAAGAAAGATGTACAACATATGTTACTCTGAATTACATCTAAAATAATTGACACACTTGTTGAATAGAAATGAATTGTGGGAGTAAAGAATAGGAGAAGAGAAACAAGAAATGATAACAGCATTTTTGGTCAATATATAAGATATAAATCATAAAATATGACTTACTATTATGTTATTGGAGTTTCAGATACGACATCTAATATTTATGGAAAAATTAAAAATATCGTTGATACTTATGACTAATAAATTTTTTCAAATTTCAGTTCGGTGCAGACTCCTCTCTTCCATAATTCTTTACTGGACACAGATCCGAGGACGCCGACTCCTTTGAAAGATGGACCATGCTGTGAAAAGAAAGAAAAGGAGAAAAATAGTTGTGCCAAAACTTTGGTATGTTAACTTTTTTGCCAAATATAAAATTAAAATGACTATTTTAACGGGCTGTCATCTTTCTAGGTAAAGGAAACTTCATCGACGGTCAAACAGGTAAATAATTTGTAATTTAGTGAATTTTTATTATTGATATACTTATTTTTCTGGATAAATATAACTGGCGTTGAAATTCCTTGTAGACAAGCTTTCAGACTAATAACGAAAGTTCAATTGGTGCAGTACCACAGATGGAAGTGAGAATCCTACAGGAAAGTTCACAGTTTTCACTTAATTCTCCTCTGGTCCTTGATAATGGAAATGGCGGGAAGAGAAAAGACAACAAAGAGGTTTGCTGCCAAAATATTTTGCAACGGAATTAGAGAGGAAATTCAATTGCATGTTTTAACTAAATCTCTGAACATTTTAATTTCTAGAATGTTTCGCCTGTAAAGAAAGTACGAAAGAGTCTCTATCAGTCTTGGTCGATTCCAGGAGACATAAATGTCCCGGGTTTGGGCACTTCCTTATATCTTCAGTCTTGTGAGCTGCTGATGAATCCAGAGACTCCAGTAAGTTTTGTATCAGATTAATAATATGGTAATAATTATTATACATACAAAATTGAAACACTTAGTAACTTTAAAAAAATTACAATAACTGAATATGTGTTTAAATTTAACAATCTACACTAAAATTAAGGTTGGAACAGAATATTGCTGATAAAACAATATACAGTGTATATTCCTATAATTTTTATATAATTTTTCGTCTTTAACAACTAGTGGGTGGGTGGCACAACATAGCCTGTAAATTCCTTTAAAATATTAAAACAGAACCAAGTGGTAACCAAATTAGATGCACTGCCATTATTAAGTAGTTAAATATTTAACTCAAGATGTGCTGTAAATACTTTCTTCCTTCTAAGTTTTTGATTATGGATATTGAGTAGCCGTAGCACCTTGTGACAGTGACTAGGTTAGCATCTTGTGACAGTGACTAGGTGAAGTAGAAATAATAAGCCTTCCATGGGTTTTAATTTATTTTTATCTAAAAGTTAGCCAGTAATGATTACTGTTCCAGTTTAGTTCTTACTTTTACTGTTTAAGTGAAATATAAAATTGACTATTTGTCAATGTTTTCTTTGTTACCTTGATGAATGGAATAAGGCTGATGGGAGGTCAATAGCTGCTACCTTGATTTCTAGGCATAAAGACTTTTTGGCAAAACTTGTTACAGGAGATGAAAACTGTATCATATATGAAAATATTGTTTGAAAAAGACGATGGATCAACAAGTATCATCTACAGTGGTACCTCAGGTTACGAACGCCCCAGCATACGAAATTTTCAGGATACGACATGAAATTCGAACATATTTTTGCTCCACGATACGAACAAAAACTCACCATACGACGTTACATTAGTTCGCATTTTTCATTTGTTTTTCTTACTACAGTTATTTTTTTAAATGTATTACTTGGCTTTAATTTGAGTATGTTTTTCGCGTTGGAACGAATTATTTGGTTTTACATGTAATCGTATGGGAAAAGATGATCCACCTTACGAAAGTTTCATGATACGATCTCAGTTTCGGAACGGATTAATTTCGTATCCTGAGGTACCACTGTACTTCAAGTGGACCCCAAGCCCGGTGTGCATGGAAGAAAAATTTTGTTATGTGCATGATTGGATTGTCAAGTACCACAGCTCTGATAAAACTTGAAGGAAAGCATCCTGCACTTGTTAACAGATAGAAGTCCCACATATCAGAGGTTTCTCAAGAAAAAATTTTTGAGTTTGACTGATCTGTTTTGTCTCATCTGCCAGAGTGGGCACTGGAGAATGCTTTAAATGGGCAACACTTCTAAAGTGATGGCCAGATTTGGAATTTTGTTAAATTGGGAATTTTTTCATTCAAACCACTAGATTTTTATGCAAGGGGAATTGACAAGTTGCCTGAAAAATGGCAATAAAACGTAGAGTACAACACTATATAAAGTCTATTCTCATACTGTACATTTTATTTGGCAAATAAGTTTTATTTTAGAAAACTTACTCATGACTCAACACTTACCTGCTATCATTACTGTCCAAAAGAAAATTCAATCCCACTGCAGAAAATGCTGAACCAAATGTTCAATCTTTGACTAAAATGAAGAAATCGGGAGGAAATAAACTTATTGATATTGTCTCTCTCATCTTTTTCTAAAGGTCTTGACAAATTAGTCTTTGACATAATGTTTGGTGTGGACATACTGCCGACGTTTTGAACCACACAAATATGTCGTGATGATCTTGGTAATCAGTTTTTCTTAGTGGTGTTGAATGCTCTCAGTTGAGCCTTGAGCCAGTGAAATAATCAATTAATCAAAGGCAAGATCTGAAAGAAAACTCCTTAAAGTATATCACTTGTAAAATCGGAAAGGATCAAGATAATCCATTTGGCTTGCTTACATTTCATCAAAATATGTGTTTTATTCAAGAGATTTTTTACGTTTTTCATAGAGGTCTCTCAATTCACATACAAGTTCGTTTTAATTTGTGGAAAGTAAGAAATTTACATACATGTTTCTAAACTCGTCAGTTGAAGGATAAAAAAGGAAATAAACTTTGAAAATATTTTTAAGCAAAGTTTTGCACATTGACTGCCTTTTCAAAAGACAGAACTTGGTTCCACAACTGCTGATGTACTTGTAAGACTTCTTGAAGTGAAGAGAAAAGTACATTTATTCAGACGAATTTTTAATTTTTGTACAAGTTGTCAACCTTTTGAGATGAAAAGTAGGAGAAGAATTGGAGGTACTGAGGATGCAGTCAAATTGCTTATAAAATGTCTGATTTGGAGTGGACTTGGAATTTTGATATTTTAGTGAATTTGAAAAATTCGGCAGAAGACTCGAAAAGTAAACATTAGCTGAATTCATTTGAAGATGCAAATGGTATCTAGATTACTAGTAGCTCGGGACGCTCCCTAGTGGGCGTTCTTTACAAATTTCCATGAGGTGCGGTTCCTTTGACTTCTTTGTTCTTATCAATATGCTCTACAGCTCTGTTAAAGCCCGAATGGTAAGATTTACCCTCCAAATGAAGAGGTGGCGACCCCCAAACCGTAGACCCCTGCACTAACAATAAAGTCAAAGGAACCATACCCCTACTCGCGACCCTTCGAGAGATATAAGCCCCTGAAATAACAAATTCCTATTGCAAATATACTGAATTATTTATAGTAGAGAGGTTGAGGCAGACGTTTTAAACGTGTAAATGTGTAGGATGGACGTTCGGTGCCGCTTTCCCGTAAGCCTAGAAGTTTGATGATGGTGTTTGGAATGTCGAGCGTGATTCCACCGACTATCCAAACACCATTGTCAAACTTTTAGGCTTACGGGAAAGCGGCGCCGAACGTCCGACCTATACGTTTACACGTTTAAAACGTCTGCCTCAACCTCTCTATTGTTATATTGACCAAATAATTTATTGGCCAACTGAATAATAAAAATTTATATTGTTAATTTGAATGTTTGAAATATGACACACGATAGGGACGCCTCTAGTGTGTTATCAAACGGTTACGGGACAGACACCCGTTGAATGGGTTATATATATAGATTATTAGACAATGTTTAAATAGAAGAAAGCTACCGATATATTGTAAATAGGCATAATTTTGGAACGGCAGCTTCTATAATAAATATTTAAAAAAATGGATCGATAGGCATATCTAGGCTAGGGGTCCCCAAACTTTTTTATTTTCTAATAAACAGTAGTTAATACTGGTCACCAGATTAGTTAATAATTTTTGATCGCGGTTCTGATCAACTTGGTGAGAAAATTTACATCATCCAAACTGTCTTAATTAAGGATTGTTAACGAACCCTTTTCAATAGACTCCTACTAATTTTTGACTCCCAATCTATACAAAAGCTTCAATATAATATACGAAATAGCAAATTAAAAAACGTATAATGTAAATTGTTTATATACAGAATTTCATATTTGCCTTGGAATCTCTCCGTTTTTTGCCTATTACGTACTTTGCAAGGTGACAATTTACAATAAACAACTAAAAAACATTTGAGTTTAGGAGTAAAGTATTTAACTGTCAAGTATTCTGAAATGTTCGATTAAGGTATCAATGATTTACATTAGATTTACCGAAAATGTCACGAGGAGCACTGACAAATAATATGCCCTTCTTTGGTGTTTAATGAGTTCGAGTGAAGTATTTATTATACAAATGCCACTCGTTAAATAGTTGTTAATCTTCAACGACGAAACTTGTTAGCATATTGGAGTATTTATTCCTAAAATCTTGGACTTCACTCTTGTGTGCTTCTGGAGCTATCGTCGACGTATTCCAGGCTGTTTGTGGATTAAATAGCGAAGAAAACATAAAAATAAATTAGCCATTTGCGAGGACGAATGAATAATTGCATACAGTGTACGTATTTGCGACTTCGATAGATTTCAGTTGGTTGCTCTTTGACAACACTAGAGAGGAGAATCAGACGTGGTTAGCGGCACGAGAAGATTCTTTATCAATCGTGGCAACGTCGAATATAAATTTTGATTCGTTTTCCTATAGAATTAATGTACGTAATGCATATATTCGTATGGAGTGCCAACTGTTATTGTTATTTCATTGTATTATATGACGTATAACATCTTCATCACCTAATAACCTAGATTTTTTACGATAATTAATTAAAAAGAATCGGACAACGAGTTGCATAACTTTCCCGGCTATTATGAGATGTTGTTTAAAAAAATCACGTTTATATTATTAAATCTTAATAAATAAAATTGTATATGGCACCATCTGTTACGAGATGACAGTATGAAAAATTTTATAAAATGACAAAACGCTTAATTTTGAGAGTAGGGACGCGTTTCATTAAAAAAATTGTAAATGCTAAAACGAGCAAAATCTGCGCATTAAATCCGACCTCTCTCGTGATTCTCCTATCTCCCTCGACTTTTAATCACCAAAATTTAATGGTATCAATGCCCCCTCATAGACAAGCTGCCGTGCCAAATTTCGTTTCTTAATCTTTATCCCATCCTGAGATATTAAACGAAATAGACGCCAACATACGCGCCGAATTTTATTTTACCGTTTTGGGTTCACAGGTCTCAAAACGTGGAGATTTGAGATTTGCAAAAAAAAAAAAAAAAAGAGGAGGTTCAAATTTGACACGATTCCGATACTTTCCCGTGTTATTTACACGGGAAGCCAAAAAGTAAAAGGCCAATCATCCTGAAATGGCCAACACGCATTGTTAAAGTACCGCTTTATCTTTACAGAGCAAATCGTTGTTTAAAGACGAGTCGGTACTGTTCTCTCCTCCATCCATCATAAGAGAGACTCTACCCGAAGAAGTGTTGCCCGCACTTAACGAAGCCTTCATAGACAGGACCGTCTCCAAACCAAAGGTGAATACAAAAATTTCCTCCGAAATACCGAAACACTAGTTTTGGCCAATGTTCCCTCTAATTTTTTTTTGTGGATGAGCGGAACACACACTTCTTTGAGCAAAAAAAGTTTTTGCTGAGCAGATTCTGAGCAAAAAATTTTTCTGATCATATATATATAAAATCTTATTTTTTCTATAAAAATTAAAATAAATAATTATAAAGTAGAGATTAAAATTAATTTTAAAACATACTTTTATACAAAATATTATCTCTTGTCAATGATTTAATGTATTTAATCGAAATATACGTAGCAATGATCATGTTGCAGACAGAGTGAGAAATAAGTAAACAACAATTCAAATTGGTGTGCATGCTCGCCTGCGCGGCACATAAATTCTCGTGCGCGGCAACAATTTGAGCAGTGCGCGGCCGCGCAGCTTAGAGGGAACATTGGTTTTGGCCACCCTTACAGCAAACACTAAAACGTTATTTTTCTAAGTACAGTGTGTCCTGTTCTTACTAACATTCGAAATAAACGAAAGAATATAAATTAAAATAATATTACCTTTTAAATTCAGGTCCACTTTCAGAATAAGCGCGTGGCTCAGAGAATTCAGTTCGAAGATCATCCCTGCAAGAAATCGGTTTTAAAAGTGAGTTTTTTAAAAATTAATTCCGTTGATTTAAAATGGCGACCTATTTTTAAATTATATTATTATTTTAGATAGAGAGATGGCAAACGGTGGCAGTCGGACGCACGGAAGACCAGTTGGAACTGACAGAACAGGCCAGACAATTGATGAGCTCCCTCCGCACCAGATCTTTAAGTTTATAACCGGAACAAAAAAAGATGCAATTTGTATTTTTTTTTTCTTATACTTTTTTGTCCGATTTAGAAACGAATCATGTTAAGAAATCTTTATTTTTCTTATAATTATTTTAAGGGTTCATTTCAGAGAATATCGTGTAGTGTAGAAAAATTATTTTACTAATAATTTTAAATTATAAACGCCCGATTAGGATTGCGAGTGCGATGACAGTGACGAAAATTCACGAAAGTCAATGTCACAAAAAAAAATCATGATAATTGTTTCTTCGGATTTCTGAAAAAAATTGTGGCATTATAACAGGCGAAAAATTATTTTGTAACATATTTTTTTGTAAAATACTTTATTTATAAAATTCACTCTTGTGTCTTTTCGCCGAAAAACACCGGAGTATAAATTTTGAAGAAAAATTATATGAAAATGATTATTTTATTAGATTAAAAAGTTTATATTTAAAAAAATAATAATGTACCTTTTGTCTGGTTTCTCAAAGCCGTTCTGTAGTTCTTGCGAATCAATTGTACACACGACAAGCAAAATACTTTTTAAAATATGATAGAAATTGCGGATTTTCCTGGTCAAATTCTAGCGTTAAGGCAAGACTGCAGAACGGAAGCGAAATTTTTCGAAGCTCCCTCGTTTTAGCGTAGCTACAGGTCGTACCTGACTCGGAAGGTATATTAAACGGGTTTATCGCAGCAGCACGACTGTGAAGTTCTGTTCCTGAACTTAATTTCCTTTTGTTTATTTGTTCGTTGGTTCATTGTGTTTAATGCCACATTGACAATAATATGATGCACTAACCGATGAGTGTGTGATAAGAATGTGTAAAGTAGATTGTATGATATAAAAAAAAGCTAAAATGTACATAATGATGACGAACAATGGTATTTACGGGGATGTTTTCCTCGTTTTTTAATCGAATTGTCTAACCTGCGTGTCGTTTTGTGTGTGATAATTTGCTGAAGTATAATAATTTGTATCTTATACCCATGCAGGATAAACATTGCTTGGTAAGATGTTTTGCACCCAATAATCGTACGATTTTACTAATTTGTCGGCTGCATTTTTATCATGTGTACCAGATGTGGATATCATTAAAACAATACTTTTTTAATTGGAAGTGTTAACTTTGTAATTTTAGCAGTGCAGGATAGTATTGAACCACCCACCGAGATACGTCAAAGACATCAATTCTGTATTCGATTTGTGAAAATCCTCACAACTAAGTATTAATCTACAGATGCGATGCTTACGTTTATCTCGTGGAGATTAAATTCGCTCATTCGAATCGAAACGTATTCCTTATATCGACGTATGACTACATTACTACTAACGATCACGATCCATATAAATAATAACGTTATTTTATACAATAGTTCGGGCTCGATATATTCATAGAATTCAGAAAAAACACGGAACGTAGTGTAAACCATTTTATAAAGTACGCGTTAAGAATAGTTTAAAATCTGAACACTACGTGGTATACGAAGCGTTATCGAAATTAAGGAGAGGAAAGTCGAACAAAAGATGGATGAGATTACAACACAAGATCCTCGTTTACAGACAATACTCCAGACTTCCAAATTCGATCCCGTTCCTCTACGATGGAAGGCCCTCGAAGTTGCGCAAAACTGCGGAATCAGCAGCCGATCGCCACGCCAAGTTATTAAATCGCAAGCATTTTCTTGGCAATTTTCTTGGCGATTCACGACAAACGGAGATACAGTAGAGAAATGGCGAAGAATTTCGATCCGTTCGGCTTCCGAAACATCTCCCGATTCTACGGGAACGGATTATTAGAGAAGTGTGTGTACTGTATTGTGGACAGAAAGAGAGAGAGAAAATAGGAAACTTGAAAGTAGAAGCGACCGGAAGAGGAAACCATCCGAAATGGGACGGATAAAGAGAAGGGCTCGAGCCGAAAATGTGACCAGATACCTAAAACTTCCGCGGTGGTCGGTGAAAGCGAAAGATGACGATTTGGTCACTGACAGTCGTCCGGTAGGGGAAAACCAAATTCGTTCGGCCGGATTCCCATTCGTAATTCGAGACGCGCGACCATCTCGTTAAGTACGAAACCGCGCGGAAGTCGAACCTTCGGATGGAACACACTCGCCAGACGTTCTGTACAATACAAAGGAATATCAGAGAGCCACAAAAGGCAGTGGTTTTACACTTGGCGGACGGACTAGGGCTACCAGCGGAAAACTAGAAAAGGGGGAACGCATTAGATTTCTTATGGTTTCATTTCCGAAAAAAGACGGGGGATGCGTCGACCCAACGTGACCTCTATTCACGCGGAACTCTGAAAAGTTCGACTTTTGATTAAGTTCTTCCCCACCCTAACGAAATTTTCTTAGGCGCGGATCGATAAGACGTAGGTAAAGGCGTTCCTAAATAACACCTGTTGACTCACCGATTAGTTAATTAAAAAGCCTTTTGTCGAGTGTCTGCTTTAACGGCTCGTTACCAAATTTACATCCACGTAACACGGCTTTTCCGGAATGTGATCTAATCGGACTCCACTTCCGTTCCGGAGTCGTACTTCGACCTCCGACACGAAAAGGCGATAAGCGAATTCGTCTTCCGGGTGAATGTTATTACGAATCGTTCGTATTTGGGTTAACGGGTTAATCTATTTATTCGTCTTCAGCCGCCCGACACGTAACTAGAAATTACGTATATGCGCCACTTAAATACATCGCCCATAAATGGGCAATAACAGACATTCGCTACTCTGTACAACGTTAGGTTTTCCAGTCCCCTAACTACGTAACTTGCAAAACTTAGCATTTCTCAGTTCGTTTCATACATTTCTATGAAAAAAAGCAATATTTCGGGTAGAAGAAAGTTATTAAATATATAAAATATGGTAACGAAACGGTCGAAAGTGAATATTCACAAAACGAAGTTTCTAACGGAATCTCAAAAATATTTGTTAGAATTTATTCATTTCATAGAAATTCTGTGTAAGACGTTCGGATGGACTTGGAGTTAAGGTCTGCAGTTATCGGATTATCAAGATTGAAGAGGGATAGTTACAGAATAATAGCTCGTACGTTAATATATTTTACCCCACAAATAATGAAATATTGAAACATATACAAGTGTTTCGAAGGAAAAGAATAACGAAAGCGAGAAAATTTTTCTTTGTATATTTGTGATATAAAAAAGAAATACTTATTTCGTTATTCTTTCGTTTGACGAATCCAAGAATAATACCAATCGCTATTTCTTATCACGCGGTCAAAAGGTGCATTTCTATTATATTAATTAAATAAATGAAGAAAAGTTCAAAATGGCTTCGATAATATATCCTTTTTTATCTTAAAAACCTATAATTAAAAAATCCAGCAACGAGTTACCTAACTTTCCCGTCAAATGTTACATTTAAAGCTGAGTATGGCGCCATCTGTTACGATATTTTATTTTTCAACTCGAACACCAACTATATATAGTGTATTCACTCGGACACAAGGCAAATCTCATCATTAATTTTTATTTAGTTTTTAAACACTTTTTATATAATTAAGCTTTTTGCCACTTTATAATAATTATCTCCCCAACTCCTTGACCTTTAACTACTAAAATTTAATCCCCCCCTAATACGCAAACGTTCCTGCAAAATTTCAGAAATTTTCCACAAAAATCACAAGATTTGTTAAGCTTTAAATTGGGTGAACAAAATCGCGCCCCCACACATACAGGAAACACCCTTTTTTTGTGCATTTCTGGACGTTTCAACGTCTATCCGAGTTCAAGTACAGAAACATTTTGTATAAATTTCGAATTTATTTTCATTATTTGAACATAATTGGTGTGTACCATTATTATTATAAGATCGGGCATCATCGATATGCGCGTGACAGGCAGCGCTCGTTCTTTCAATTTCGTAAGTTACAGGAGGGAATTTTAATTTTTTGACTAAACACGCGATTTATATTGTTTAAATTGTATACAAACAATACTTTCAATTATATGAAATATTAAAATGGATATTTTCTTTTAGTTTTTAAATCGATGTCAGATTTTTCCTTCTATAGTTTTTTTTTATTTGTTTATTACTGTAAACGTGTATATATTAATAAACTGCGGTGATGTTTATTAATTACTATTTTAAATAAATTTACATATTTTGTACGCTTATTTTTCTTCGTCCGAATAAATTAAATCATAAATAATAGAAGAATATATGGCAAGTCCTATTCAGTAATGACATTGTTGTCCTATTTCGCGTGACTCAAATTTGAAACTAGAGGACAATCTGTAAGTTTAATAATTGCCGTGCGAGTTTCTGTAACAAGATTAAGTTCGACCGATTAAAATTAAAAACATCGAATGCAAAATATGAAATTAATCCTCTCAAAAACCGTCAGAAACAACAGAAGACGAGAGAATGGTCTTTAAAATGGCGATCGAATCGTCTCGAGAATTAAAACAAAATTTTACTCTACAATATGAGGGGAAAATGTGGGAGAATATAAGGAAAAAAAAGAGCTATTTTCCCTAGATTTAGCGACCCGACCTGGCAAGATATTGGAATGGATGATGGCCGTTGGGTCGCAACAGTAACTAGGAGTTCTGCCACGTTTGATTAAAAAAAAGTGGAATTTCAATTAAAATCTGATCGACAGACAGCATAAATTGATAGCTTATACACGGATGTATTACGAGAACTATTTTTACTGGGTGTACAGCGAGTCCTCGCTTAACGACGTCGTATAACGAAACCAATTTTACCAAAGGCTAATTGATATAACAAGGTATAATTCGGTTATTGTTATTCTAATTGGATGGTGTTTGCCATCTCCGGCATTTATTTCCACCCCGCAGAATCCAGTTTACAATCTACAATAAAAATTTGACAACGATAATCGTAAATGATTACAAATGTACTGTACTTGTATACTTATTTCCTCAACGATGTTGAGTGAATACTTGACGGTAAGTTATTTTCGTTCTTATATGTAAATAACTTCAACAAAAGAATTAAAGGGTATCAAAATGTAAGATGATATCTATTATCGTTAATCGATGGGTTTTCGGTGTTTATGTAAACAAATTCTCGAAAATTATTATTATATTTCAAATTAATTTACATAAAAACAATGTTAAGTATGACTCGTATACGGTATAGAGTAAAATACTGTATAACTAAACGAGATAATGTAGAGAGAGAATAGAAGAGTTCAGTTTCCACACACTACCAGATATTCCTTTACTATAATTTACTAAAAATTTCAAAATTACTACAAAATTAATGCATTTTTCAAATTAAATAAAGAAAAAAAACCAGTAATTACGAATTTAACATTAAAAAAATTTTACAAAAGGAATAGATTAAATATCATAGATCTGTTATAGTTTTATCATTAGGAGAAGACCTGCGTTTAATGTTAGAACTACTGTAGTACAAATGTACTTAATCTAGAACAGCCCTACTCCAGAAGACGGTCACAATTTTAATTAATAAAATTTAGAGAATCTCAAAAAGCTACTACTCATTTATAAAGAAAGCGAAGCAGAAATTAGAATCGAGATTCAATCTCAGAGTCGGTGTTGTCACGTCAATTATATTTCTATCTGAATTGCTGTTTTCTAACTAACATTAGTAACCTCAAATTCATTATTTAGAATCTATTTTTTAATAAAATTTATGGAAAACGGCATTTTCAACAATTTATGTGGTTAGGAAAGTCAAAACAGAGATGATTATATTAAACGAATCTGTTATTATGGTTTAAGTTTTAGTAGTGGCTTTAGTAAATAAATCTACGAATGCGACTGAATGCATTCAATTTTATTTATTATTAATTTAATAACAATTATATTTATATACTAAATTTGTATATTCTAAACCACTTTTTTTTGTTCGAGCTGACAATTTCTGAGGATTACTTTCAGATTTTCGTCGCGCAAAAAATTCATATGGAGAGAGAAAGAACATGACAGTGTATATAAGTTATATTATAAGTCAATGGCCGTTTTTATGTTGTAAGATCTTTCTATGTAAGTTTATATAATATAAAGCCCTGACATTGTATCTATAAGATTCTAGTTACCCGGAACAACACTCAACGGAGACAAAGATACATTTGTGAATGTTTGAAGCTCTAAAATACTCCAGACCCTAGACAGAAGCCTAGTTTGCCTACGACTATTGTAAGTCTATAAGAAAATAACAATTACTTTTTACGTATGATTTGTGTAGATTCACGAGGACAACTGTAGGGGAGATCGGGGCAAGATCGGCATGTTAAGCTTTACTTAAATTTTGTGTAATAAATACTGCTGTAAACTGAAAAATAAGCTTTGCATATTGTCTATTGGAATGTTACCTTACTATAGAACTGGTTAAAATCAGTTTGGAAATAAAAATAATTAAAATAATTACAACTTTACAAGAAGAGAGAAATTGACGAAGTTGCCCCGGGTATAGGGGCAAGATCGGCAATTTCTCTCTTTTTGTAAAGTTGTAATTATTTTAATTATTTTTATTAAAGTTGCCCCTGGTATAGGGACAACAGTAATGGGGCAAGATAGGCACGTATATAAAATTATGTTATTAACAATGTATAAGTTGGAATTCACTATTAAAACAAAGAAATACAAATCCAACACCCATTTAATATTATTATAACGAAATGCAAGTTCAAAGACATATATACATGAATAACAAATGCAAACATGTTTTCATTTATCATCTGTTTGATTTTTATCCTTTGCTTCTAATATGGCTTTATGTTGCCGATCTTACCCCGCTAGTCATGATTTCGAAACATTAAGTACAACCCTGAGAACAGAATGCCAAGCCATGATCTGGCCACGTGAATAAGTTGAAGTTACATCCTTCTAACAGAAAAAGTAACTTTCGTTATCATGGAATTATAACAAAACCTGCCAATTCAATATAAATGGAAAAAAAATATTATATGGAATTCAACGAAAATGAAAATTTGCTTGATAATTCAACTACGCTTGTTGGAGAACAATAAAAACACTACACTCAACAAGCCACTAATAAAACTCAACTGCCTAACCTATAACCAAAGTCTCCTTTTAATTTGTTTTTTAAAAAAAGCGCTTGACAAACTTGCCCCGCTTGCCGAAGTTGCCCCGATCTCCCCTATACTATATTATATAACTATAGGATGGCTGAGAGAGGCAGTATCTTCACTGAAACGTGTGTCAATAAAGGTTTGTATGGATATAAGAAAAAGTGGAAACATGAAATTCAATTATTTATCTTTTATCCTCATATAAGCTATGTCTTATCTTTCTATTGTAACTATTGATAATTATTCGAATTAAGCGATGGATACTAAAACAAAATATATTTTATTAAAGTTAGTATCTTTACATTTGGCATATATGAAAATATATAACCAGATTTAGATATATTTTTATTCTTTTAAGGATTTGCATAATGCGTTATAAGTTCGCGGACTTTTAAAATTATACTAACAAGTAAGACTGTAATATTTGCAAATTTATACAAAATATGAAGCAAGTATCGTTATGCATCTAGAATATAAAACTTTAAAATGACCCTTTAGAAACATTAAACGAAGACCAAGAACAAGTATCAGAAATAATAATAGAATTGACGATTAAACAGGGGAAATAACCACAAATTAAAAGTAAATGTTTACGAAACGGAACGACGAAATCTTTCGGTGTTATCGCAATTATTATTATTATTATTATTTTAAATTACATTCGTAACGATTCTCGGTAAGTTTACAATTCTTCGATATTATAGAAGAAAATAGAAGTCACATAAAGGTGAAATAATCAAATATCTGATCGTAAATCTTCCGTTCTGACATTTACTACCGTCTCGAATGCTATAGTAGGGGTAATGTCACGTGATAAACCCGTTTCGTGATGTCATAGGACTATGTTGTGTGATTGCCTAATTGAGTCAAACCCGTTGTGTGACTGCATGCATCACGTGTACAAACACTTTCCCTTCTGACCATATACAAACACGCTCAGGTAAGACTGTATTCGGGGGGAAAACGCGATTAATATACTGTAACTGGCATAGGTATATATTAGGTGACTTAAGAAAGAAGAAATTTAAAAAATGTAAATGTTTGTACCTGTAAAAATCTTAATATTCTAAGTCGCAGCTAAGGCGCAAGATTTGATATCATTAGCGTAGTGTTTACTCATGATGATCATTTGGGCAGATATAACATAGGAAGCTAGTGAAGTCATGCGATTATAACGGTTAACAAAAGTGATTTTTGAACTACAGGAAGCCGAATCACATGCTATAGTATAAAGCACACGAACACTGAATTAACGCGAAAATGAATGATGCGCTACATACACTCAGAGCTGATATAGCGTATTGTATTGATACGGGGATGTAACAATTATTTTTATACATTCAATATAATTAATACAACAAGCGAATATTAATTCTTTAGCTAGACAATTCTATAACACAAAATCGAATTTTTACTCTGTAATGCATTGAAGATTCACGAAAAGTCGGAGTGATAATGTAGCATTCAGCATGAAAGTATAATTAGGATTAATGTATGTACACGTTAATTATAAAGTTAATTTTAACGAAATCTGATACTTTATTACATAATTTAAGTATAGAAACTTAATACCATTCCAATGAATTATATGAAGTTAAACTCTGCTGTTTGCACGTAGCAGAGTTTAACTTCATATAATTCATCAGGCAATTAAACAGCATAAAATAATTTTATATCCACGTAAAATTGGCATTAAAATAGTGAAGCTATTAACGGATGAACGTTAAGTTTTTCTATCTTAAAACTCGACGAAGCAAAAGATAAATGTAAAATAAACGGCATCAATCAGAGCAGGAAATAAGATTTGTTTTTAAATCTTTACATCTACTCTTTTATGTTTTGTAATATAAAATCGTGTTATTTCGGTCTGCAGTTGTTCTCGAGCAGAAGCTGTGACTCGTTTCGATAGAAACAATATTGCCCAGCACCTGTTTGATTGGGGAATCAGAGCAGATAAGGAGTAATATTTTTTTCGTGACCGAACTCTATAACTGATGAATTCTTCTCCCTGTTCCTACCTCCATTCATAAGCAGATTTCGAAAGTATAACGTATGTATTTATATGTATAAACTGTTCACGCTATAAAAGTTATAAGAGGCTTTAAACATAGTTTATCGTTATTTTCAGATGAATAAAATCAGCAATGGAGAACGTTCCACAGGTAAGTTCACCCACATTAATTAAATTCATTCCAGATATGTCATTTTACTTGGCAAAAAATGCGAAATTATAAACATATGCCACGTTTTTTATGTAAAAATTGACATTTAATTTGACTCCAGCTTCGTGTCGTATGCTGTAATCAGGTCGTACTCGACCCAATTTTCCAGTACAAAAAAAAAATGTATACTTCTAAAATCCATCAAAGACATATTGAGAAAGTTGTAAGGATCTTGTATATAAATACTTATATTCGTTTTATACAAGTAAATTCAAATGTCGGAGAGGTAACTGACCATAAGCATTATCATTTTTCTAGTAGTAGTGATGCTTAAACGGGAAATAACCTAGGGGCGAACTAAAATGATGAAGTTTCGCAGGAACAGGTTCTTACATCGACATCAAGAGCGTGGGAGAAAGTAGATCTGTTATCCCCATTCCTGACTCGACTCTGCATTCTGTCGAAAAACAAAGGGGGGGAATTGATGTTTAATGTATCAAAAATATGTTTACGGCGAAGTAAACCTTTTTTCACGAATTTAAGAAAAATCAAAGCCCGTAGACATATGAGGAGACAGGAGGAATGAGTCTCCTATCAGTTTTAAATTAATGCTTTAAAAATACTACAATGGCACATTTATTGGTAGAGTTAGTAAACGAGGATTAACGAATTCAATAATGTTCCGGCATAGAATATAGTCTCGTGAATGATTAAACAATTTTACGTAATAATTAAATGCGTTATCTGTTTTTATATTTCCATATGTACAGTACATTATATTTAAGCTGCTTCAAGGTCGTAGTGCAGTAAATGTAATTTTTGCAATGGGGTGGAGTCTAAACAAGTGATTACAGTTAACGTACATTGAAGGAAAAAAAAACGAACGTAACGATTTCTTTAGAAAACTGTCCAGGAAACGTTAAATATTCGTCTGACGGAAGAATGATAAAATATATTATGTAAATTTATATTTTGTTGTTATAAGTATATACACTATCAGCATGCGTACCAAATCTACGATGCGAGGATTTAGAAGAATTAATAATGCAAAGTGTATAGCTGCATCTTCATTAATATTTATATTTTCTTACAGGGACGTTTTAATTCGGAAATCTTGTTCCTAAATTATTTTAAATAAGAAAGAATATATGTAGAAAGTGTAATATCGAGGCGGTAATGAATAGTAATTGATAAAAATTCTTTCATTAAAAAAAAAGAAAACGAAACTCCGAAACAAACTAAAAGACCAGTTATTTTAGAGTAGAGGGCTTAGTTTATTCTTATTCTTATTGTTATTATATTTAAACGTGTTTCTAAAAATATAAAGTATTTATTACAAATAATTTTAAATGCTAATTTCATCTTTGAAATATTTTTCAAGGAAAAATTATAGAAAACAAGTGCATGTTTTTTTTTTACGTATACATGTGTGCGTATGTATAAAATATAATTACTGTTTAATAATTATTAATAGGCCTACAGTATACTATATAAAGTTTGGAGAAACATTTTAACTTAATGTTATGATAAAAAAATAATCAATATTAAAATTNTTGATTTACATTGCATTCAACGCATAATTAATACTTTTATTTTTTTGTGTAATGCATGGGAGTCAGCAGAAAATTTTTCAGCAAAGTTTGGAGACAAATAATTACATCAATAAGTTTTTATTTATTTAATTTTTGGTTTTTTTACAAGTATGTTATAGAATACAATATTTCATCAAAGTTTTTATGATCAAAGGTGTAAGGTTAAATATTTTAGTCACTTTTACAATTATAAATTGTGGAATGTTTCATTTGATACCAAGGGAGGGCAAGGGCCCCGTTTTCCATGTCTGCAGATGCCCCTGGTGTAATGATAATATAACAATGTACAAAATCTCATTTCTTTGTACACAAAAACTACACTAACATTATAAAGTATTTGCAGACATTTAATTTTTTAAAGTTTAATTTATATTTATCTTTAACAATTTACCACACTTAAATGCTATTAGTACTTCTTGTAGACATTCCTTTACATGTGTCTACTGTGTTACTGTTATAATGCATTCTACTCTTCATTCCAATGTTTTAAATTCAAAATCTGTTATGGAAAACATGAAGCATGTTAAAGTTTATTGTACGATAAGTGAATGATTATACAATGCACTCTTGCTAATCTGAACTTGCCCTTATCCAAATTTTATTTAATTTAAAGCAATTTTGTTCATTTTCCCTGAAAGGTCCAGTGAAAACAAAAAGAAATCATATATTATTTTTTAAAAACATGACAAATTTGTAAAATTAACTTTACTACATATTTTTATACTAAAGTTTAAAATAAATTTATAAATGTGTTTAAATATAAGTATTTATCTTTAGCCCTTTGTGACTTCCTTCCTTTATATATAACATCACTAATATGAACAATCTCATATGGTTATTAATTTGGATTTACAAGCATGTAATGTATTTATAATTTGGTACATATGGCTACATCTGTGGCTTGGAAGAATTTACAATTATATCTCAATTTATCATATATAAAGAATTGTTTTACAAAAATAATGAAGTAATATGGCTATGTATTTTGAAAGGTTAAATTTTAAAATATTTCCTTCTTTTAAAGACTCCATTATGTGTATAATACTGTATATATAATTGATTGTTTATCTTCCTAGTAATTATGAGTACAGAATGACAAAAATATTTATTGTGTCATTAAAAATAATTAATGCTCTAAAGCCACACCAAACACTGAGTTTCGGTGAATGCAATGGGATTTGCACAACCTCCTGGGGGTGTTCTGATGCCCAAATGCAACAATTTTGAGTGTTCACATCCTCATTTAGGTAAAAATGGACCTCATCTCCCCAAAGAATTATCCACAGCCAAGCATCATCCTGGCAAGAAATGTCAGAGCAAATGTCAACTGTGTAGCATGGTCGTTTGGTTTTAATTCTTGCAGGCAGCTTATCTTGGATGGATAGAACTTGAAAACTTTTTGCAGAACTTGCCATACCATTGAAGGTGTCATTTCCAATTGTCATGCCACTCCCTGGGCGCTGCTACTACCAGCAACCTACTATCCTGTGAACCTTCAATGAGTGCAGTCACAACATCACTAACTGTCTGTGCAGACACTGGTTTCCACCCTCTACCAAGCTGAACTGCTAAGGATCCTATCTCTTCAAATTTCTTTATCAAGTCTTTCAATGCATTAATTAATAGATGACCTCTGCGCAGGTTGTTACATGTTCTAAACTCACGAAGAGTGCCCGGTGCACTCAATTGGTTAAGATACTAAAGTTTCACAAGCAACGCACGCTGAGGTAACGAAAGATGCATGTTGAACTCTGCTGATGTCCAGAATGAGCTTTGGACTTTTGTCCTTGTCTTTTAAGCCAAATTAGGTGGCACTGCTGTCGACCATGTCATTTTGAATTTGGATTTTGAGGTGTTACCAGTGCATTATGCAAATTCTTCGCTACAACAGCGCCAAATCCACCTCTACCGGCGAATTTGGGTACTACTATTTTTCTTCGCGGAATCTTTCCCATGATGTCCTTAGTCACTCTCCCAAATTTGGCAATAGTCCCGCTGTTAGATTGCTCTACAGATGAGTACAGTCAGTTTAAAAAAAACACCCTATATATGATATGTTCAATGCATTCTCTCTCATTAACCATTCATGGTATTATCAGTGTATTGTACAAAACTGTAATGAATGCAGCGCATTAAAATGACATTTCTGTTGATCCAGACTATTCTGGCTTTATGGCTATTTTGTATAAAATATTTTAAAAATTTTTTAAATGGATTTCATATAATTTTAAATAGCAATTAATTTGGTAAATATCCCACATTTGAAACTGAAGTTAATTTTGGTAAATTTAAATGTAAAGTTCACAAAATCTTTGGTTTACAAACTCTGTTTAAAACTGGTTTAAACAGACTAATAAAGTGTTACAAACTCTGGTTTAAAATTCTGTTAAAGCTAAATTATTTTATTAAAAATGTTATTAAGTTTTTTAAGCTAGGAAGAAAACTTTAAAAAAAAAAGATGTCATGGTTGGGGAGGAACTGTTTTCACTGTTGGGTTAAACGGTATTAGATTTATTACCATATTTACGCAAGTAGCAACATATTTTTTAAATGACATATGCCAAAATTTGATTAGTTGCACACTTCTATAGTGAGGCAAATGATATAACGTGCGAGAAAATCTACGGTATAGTTCTGAATATGCAAATTAGAAAGTGTCACAGCCCCCTTTTCGAATTTTTTCTTCTTCTAAATAGCTCTAAAAATTGTGTGTCGTATAAGTTTACTATTCGCGATGAAGAATGACTTGGCACTGAGCCTGTTCGATAATGATAACGTAACTGCTGCTGTAGCCTTGTTTACTTTTAGTAATTATAATAAACTAAACAATCGATAAATAAGAATGATCTTATAGATTTGCTTCTTTTTTTAAATTTGCTTTTTATGGAAATAAATCTACGTATTTTTATGGTGATGTTTTGAAGAAAACGAAAGATATAACGGTTCGACGAAGGCGATCGAGATTAAAAATTTAAATGAATACTTCACTAATTTGACGAGTAAAGGAATAGCCGAGCAATATAATGTAATTAAGTGTTTTCCAGTTTATTATTTTTATATGTTATAAATTAAATTATCTGAAATAAAATATTCATGTCGTTGTTCAGAGTTTAAAATTCGGTCCGTCAAAATCAACCGAAATCGGGAAGAAAGCGGAAAATAAAATGAAAAATAGGTACATGGATTTATTGCCGTGTAAGTATCTTTTTAAACAGAAATTATATAGTTTAATTTAAAAATTTAACTATTTACATTGCAGTTATACATAAAAATATTTTAGATGAGAACGAAGATTGTTTATTTAATCATAAAAATTATAAAAGAAAAACAGCGCGGGCATTTTATATCCACAGCATGCTGCAGTGAATAGACAGTTTCGTGTCTACTTATGCTCCATGTGTTCTTTTGAATACTGTAAATATATATACGTACTGTATATGGAATGTATGTATATTAGTATATAGTATACTGTGTATATATTCAAGAGAATTCCTTTCTGTTACGGTTACACAAGAGAAAACAGTACACGTAGAGTAATAGTTTCTCGAGAAAAACTGTAGAGAATTGGTTTTCCTTGAGTACTTCGCTAGAATCAGTTCTTCATTGAGAAACGAGCAATCAATATTCTATGGAATATTTCTCTCTCTTGAACCATAGAAGAGGGATCGACGAATTCACGAAATGTATTGTGAAAATAGAAATGACAAAAATTCATTCTATAACACATACTAGAAGCCAAACTAATACGCTATTTACTTTATAAGTACGAGGAAGGTTTTTTCTAATTAAGTTTTTACATTACGTCAATTGGGTCCTTATATTAATTATATAAGATAATATACAATAAACATAGACATGTAGCAAGACAAGGATAATCTAATAAACTGCGAAATACCACCGAAGAGACTCAATTTTGTTAATTAATTTTTAATATATTCTTTTTAGACGACGATACTCGAGTGATTTTAAAAAATCACCCGAAAGAAAATTCGGAAGTATCAGATTACATTAATGCCAATTATATTGATGTAAGTCAGATTTCATTATATGGTGAGCCTTTTATTCATTTATTTTTATTCCTAATTAAAAATTAACCGATAAAAACTTTTGTTTTCAGGGTTACAAAAAAGCTAAAGCTTACATATCCACTCAAGGTAAGATAAAAAAGCAAATATTTATTGTGCGATCTGAAAACAATGGAATGATATAATCTAAATCTAGGTCCATTGGAAAGAACTATAATCGACTTTTGGCACATGATATGGCAAGAAAAAGCTTGCAAAATTATCATGGCTGCCAATATTATTGAAGATTGCAAGGTAATAAATAAAACAAATTTCTCGGAAAGCACATTATCGCCACTATTACCCTAACGTATCTATAAAACTTGCAGAAAAAATGTGAGAAGTACTGGCCAGATACAACAGCTTCTTACGGAGATATTACTATTACTTTACAGTCAGAAAAATGCTATCTAGATTATACAATTCGCAACTTTCTGCTCCATCACGTAAGTAAATTTATATCCTTGCCTTTTTTTTATTGCTGAAACGTAATGCTGTAATAAATTATATTTTAGAAAGACGGAACGAGTAGACACATCAGGCAATATCACTTCACGGCATGGCCAGATCACGGTGTTCCTTTATACCCCTTATCTTTAGTAATGCTTCTGAAGGCTGCAAAAAAGTATCAGCCGTTCTGCGAGGCCCCGTTAGTTCTTCATTGTAGGTACGTGACGGCTCATTTAAATGAAATGTTGCTGACACTTGACCTCTTGTTAATAACAAGCTTACTATTACTAGCGCCGGCGTAGGTAGATCCGGCACCGTTATGCTGTTAGATGCGGCCATAGATATGGCAGAAAACGAAGGATACGTAGACATCGTCAGCATGTTAGCAAAGATGAGGCAGAGCAGATCAAATTTAGTAGAGACTGTGGTAAAAAAATATATATATATATATTTTTTAAGTGAATTTAGTAGACACGATTGATAAACATTAACCGATACTTTACACTTACTGATTCTTTACATTCTTTATTCTTCTTTCGTTGCCGATACGCGTATCGGCAACGAAAGAAGAATAAAGAATGTAAAGAAAGCCTAGTGTCATGTATAAATTACACTTCATTGTGTTGAGTAAATAAATAATTAACTGATATACAAATTTTATTTTTTCTAGGAGCAATTTACATTTGTATACAGAGCCCTAGTCGATTACTTCTGTGGGGAAGTGACGCAAAAATCGTGCGACGAATTCCAAACTTATTATAATTTGAAAGAGAGCGAATCGTCTAAAACTTTATTAAAACAGCAATTCGAGGTATAATATACTTATTAATGAATTTTATTAATCATTAGAATATTTATTTCTGTGTTTAAACAGAGGCTGAAAGCACTAATATCAGTCGAGACGTCTTCATTATCGGTTCAATCTCGATTTTATTTCAAGGCTCCGAACAGTTTGACGGGTACTGCTCCTCTATTACTATTATCATCCTCAATTTAAAACAAATTAATCTCTGATGAAACATTTTTTAATTACAGGAGAAACAGCGCATAATTCGGATAATTGCAAACAAGAGCTGAACCATTTCTACGTTAATGTAAGTGATCTTTTAAGTGTAACTAATATTGGAGCGAACTGATAACAATGCGATTTACAGGGTCACGGAAAACGAAATGCTTACATTGTAATCCAGTATCCAAAAGTAGAATGCATTCATGAATTCTGGCAATTAGCATACGATGTAGAATCTAGAATTATTATAGTATTTGGCCACGCGAATAGCCAAGAGGTAAAATACGAAACACATCAATTTTTCTCGAACTTGTAGCACGTTTATTAATTACAATGTCCATTCTAGAACAAATATCCTACGTATTGGCCAGAATCGAATACATTACATCAAGGGAATTTAAAAATCGATTATATTACTTCCGAATTGAACTTCGGAGTACTAATTCATACGTTCAATCTACGAAATTCTGTAGAGGTGAGTTTGGTAATTATGAATTCCTAAACATAGTTATTAGTGATGCGAATGTGCGATTGTTTTCTTTACAAGCGAATTGTTAATTGTCTACGTCTTTTAATATTATAGTGTTGAGAGAGGAGATGGCCTAGCAATTTCCAATAAGAGTTGTAAATAACTCTGGAAAAGTTTTATAAATTTTTATGTAAATTCTAAATGATGATAATGCTTTTTCGGTTAAATTTATTGTTGTATGTCATTAACAGACAGTTTTAATGAAAAATAGTTTATTTGTGTGTTGTACATACGGCAGAAAATATATTATTATTAATATTTAACGTTTTAGTTTTAATTTTGGACACAAATTTTGTTTGATTGGAACAGAGATTTTTCGCTTTATTTTGCATTTATCTAGCCGCAGACTTCTAGGGTAATAAAGCAGTGTCATATTCTGGACTGGGACGAGAGCGAAGATTGGCCACCTCCGAAAAATACTATAATAAACCTATTTAACGCATTAGAAACGTCGTTAAAAGGAAAACCTGTCTTAATAGTTTACAAGTACGTTTTAAGTAAGCCGAAATTTCTTTGTTAAAGCCAAACAAAACAAAAAACATTTTCTAAATTCTTTTAGGAATAATCCTTGCTGCGCAGGATTCATCTGTGCATCCTGGATCATCTATCGTCAAGTAATCGAAGATCGCTTAGTCGACGTCTTTACCGCAGTTAGAACAATCAGGAGGAATCAACCTTCTTTTATTAACTCGCTGGTAATTAATTAATTGTTATTTCGTTCGACTTAGCAACGAATCGCATTCGTAAATTCATAGAATTTTTCATTTTTCAGGAAAGTTATCAAAAATTATATGACCTAGCATCGAGTATCGTAAACGAGAACAATTCCAAATTGTGATATTTAATCGGAAATTATGGTTGTGCACGATTTTAATACGCCGGAAAAACTCTTTCAACGTGTTTTATCACTGCATTAACGACTTACAACTTCGTTTTTGATTGTTTGAAGCTTTGCAATTAACTTTAATCGGGTAATTAAGAATTATAATAAGAATAATCAGTTAGCTGATGATAAAATATTCTAGAAAACTTCAAAACATAAGTGAGATTATTTTCAATTCTATATGAACTCACTCTAACTAGACTCGATTAACTGGAAGCGCAATGATTCTCATTCCGAATAATCTATTATTAGGAAGAGGATCTTATCTATTATTTTATATATTTATAGATATAGACAGTCCTATTAGTTACAAGATTTGTGATCAGACCCTTTCAACGGAGAGTAGAACTATTAATGTATCATAATATAGTAGTTTAGTTGTAGATTTTTCAGTTTAAAAAAAGTTTTTCATTAGACAGATTTATTTTATTAGCTCAGTTGGTTAGTAAAATTCTGTTAAGAATTCCTCAGGAGTATTGGGAATCTGTCAAGGTATCCCACCAATCCAATTAGCTAATGACTTATACGTGTCATAATTAGGTAAATGGAGATTAGTTACTAGATATAACTTTACAACTTTATCATAAATTCAGCTTAATCTTGCAAGTTCAGTAACGATGTATCGTTCTAAATCTTTTTAACGTACAGTACCAATTATTCAATATCTAGACCATCACTAACGATCATAAGGCGCGAATAATCAAAATTTTCCATTTTTGTGGCACGTAAAAGATGGGGGGAACCTATCACGTTAATGTAATTGTGGCAAGTTTCAGCCATCCTTACAATGCCAGTTATCTGCTCATTAATTGATAAATGCGGGAAATGAAACCAATTATCGGTCTAGAAATTACTTAGGTAGCGTTTTCTAACCATTCACACATTTATAGAAGGTCACGCACAAATGTGATAATTAATTCTTTCCTTATTAACGAAAATGACGATTGTACTGGGGCGTGACTTTGATAACTTTTTAAATATTATAATTATTTATAATTAAATCATTAAGCATATTACTTATTTATTACTTTTTTGTACAATTAAAATTAATAAATTTTGTATAGTACCATTTTAAAAAAGTCCTGTAATATTTTATAAAATAATAATAAAAAAGAAACATTGAATTAACTCACCACCACTAGATGCCACTAAACGAATCTGCCAGTGAAAGGGATAAAAAATGTTTGTCACATTGATGGTCCACAATAAACTGTTGTGTCCGGCAGGTTGTCATGGCTACCTTATGCCACGTGACTTATCACATGTTCCATCTGCTGAAGGGTTAGAAGCAAACACAAGTCGGTGGCATGTGGTTCTGGCTACTCGCAATTCATTTTTTCTCTGTCATACGTACAGAAGATACAGGTAAGACCATTTTACTTTTCTATGCTGAAATGAGATAAATGGATTAGAAGATTAGTGTCAAAGCACTTATACAATATTACAATAATTAATATCTTACTATAATATATCAGCACTATCAGGAAACAAAACTTATTCCTGAAGAACTACCTTACAGGGGGAATACATATAATATTCATCGCAAAGAAAAAGTATCAGGGACAATCGTCGAAATCATCAGGGACAATGTCCTGATGATTTCGACGAATACTTATAAATAAAATCGATGTTTAATTAAATTTTTTTTAAAATTTAAATGCCATTTCCATTAAGAGCCGTTGAAAAAGAACACGTGATGATAATCTGTTTATGGTGATACGTAAGAAAAACATGGCGTGACATCGTTTGATGACAATATAGGACGTCACACGTTGTTGCTCCACTTATAAATTTCTAGTATTGACCAAGTATTATTGAATTCTGTACATTAAACGTTATAAGATAGAAGAAGAATGCAATAACTCATAGAGGATAGATTACTCTATACGACAAAGACTAATAGTGATAATAAAACTAAAAATTTCTAAAAGATGATGATGATTAATAAATCTTTAGTTTTCATTGAGATTTAAAGAGAACTAAACTGTATTGTATGAAATAAAGGTAAAAGTGTATAAAACTTTCTTTTAACCTATTTTAGTATTATAGACTTTATACTTTAGAAATTGTTAGATTACTTAAACAAAAATGAACTTCGAGATTTGTGAAAATCTTATGAATAAAAGTCCCTTTTACAGTTAGAAAAACTAAAATGAGATAGAACAGTTAACGTAATAATTACACTTTTTTGAAACTAGTTGCTGATTTACAGGATGTAGTTTAAAAAAAAAAAACAAAGTCATTAGTTTTAGCTTAACATTTACATCTTTATATTATTCATTATGTTGATTAACAATAATTTCATCATCTTCATTAAGGAAGTTTACATTTACGACCTGGAAATACTTTTCGGCTTTTAACCCTTTTAAATCCGTAATTAAGTGAAAAAAATATAACATTTTATATAATTGTTTAATTTACTTCATGGAAATTCCTTTAAAGTAAACTCTCTTTACCACACAAAAAGACGAAATTTTCATAAAAAATGTTGGCCTAATTAATATAAAATTTATTAAATTGTTACGAGATGATAGAAACTCCTGTTTAATGCAGAAGAGATTTGTAATAATTCAGCTTATCTACAGCAATTTAATAACAAACTAACATCAAGTATTATCTCTAAGTTAACATCGTATTTATAGAATTCGAATCTCTAAGGGTTAGAGACGAGATGTAACGCTCGAAAGAAATATTAATCACGTTTTGTTTCCCTTTCGTTTGCGATTAAATTAACACGCTAAGTAAATTCACGCAATGCTTTTCAGTAACTTAAGTGGTTTTGTAGCAACAATAATAAACACACATACACTTTCAAAGTTAAAAACACTAATTACCTTAATGTTCATTAACAAAGCCCGAAATTCACTTTAAAATGTTGCTAGAAAACAATATATTTTATACGCTTAGAAAAATTATAATTATATAATAAAATCGATTAAATGATAGAATAATGAAATTTTTGTTAAAATTTTCAATTAATTGGTTGTTTTTTCATTGTTAATGTGGGGTGGCTTATTTTGCTCATTGAGAATCGCCCTGCATCTTTTGTATAAATAAAAAACCCTTTTAATACCTAAAACTTACTTTTTAGTTATCTTAAAAAAATCTCTGCATTGATTTCTATCCTTTATTTTCCTAAAATCCTATCCAATTTAAGCAAAATAAGCATAATATTTTATACATTCGTATTCCATAAACGTCAGTTATTAAGTTTACTTTAGGGCAAGTATACAAATACGATCGAAACTTAACTTTATGGCTATACGGTAGTTTAGTATCGAAGTTAAGATTAGAAGACGGGAATCAAAACAGTTAACCTAAAAAGAAGAAGGTATCAAGCATCACGTTTCTATAATTGATACCTATCACAGCTTATGATATCACACACATCTAGTATCTTATAGCAAAATAAATGTGTTAGGTACACAGCGGAAGTCATTGATCTGGAGAGGTAAATATATAAAGCGATAATAAATAGAAAACGGTAATCAATAGTGACGTAACTGCTAAAAACGTGGAATCAATGGAATGGATACTGTGATGCGGAAGTGGACGAGTTATTGTCGGCTATAAATTCTGTGTTATACTCATTTGGCGTGCCATCATTCGTATATAAATTTGCTGTGTTTTAATACTACAATCGTGGAGATGGCTTAGTAAATCCCTTTGTTTTTCTCTGTATTCTCGGAATATTATCGCCTAAAAATCGCTTTACGAAGAAACGAAAGGCAAATTATCATAGAGATATCGTCCTCTCCGAAACTAAATTACCAATTTGATGAAGATTTAAGGTCATCTAACGGTTTAGAATTTCCGTTCGACACGAGTTCTGTTAAAAATGCAAAAATATATGACCTGAAGCCTCGACTTTATATTGTTAGTAATTTTCGTAATAAAACAATGACAGCCAAGTAACTTTCGGTGTTATTCGAGCGGAAAACGAAAAGCTCTATTCATTTAAACGACGTCGTCACTCAAACGAATCGCGTGTCCTTCTCTCAGTCCAGCGAAGATAAAGGGGGGATTTTGGCAAAGCGTGAAAAAAGATCGAGGCCGCAAATCGCACGTTAAAACTTCCCATTTTGTGCCGAAAGTATCGAAAATAATCAGAGTAAGACCTCATAAATGCAATGACTTTCAAAGAAATCGTTGTACTTTACCATCAACGAAATGAAACCGATAGAAATTATAATAACTTTGACCTCTCGACCGAGACGAAAATCAGTGATCCTGACTCGATTTAGCGAAGCGAGAATTAATTGGGTTACTATATAACAAGACTAGTTAATCGATACTTTGTATAAGTTCCTGGAGATTTAAATCGGTATATCGGGGTTGGGTTACGAAAAGTTTAAGGATTATTTTAGTTTTAATCAAAGCCAATTATATATAGGCTTATATATATATATCTCAAAGTTTCAAAACTCAATTTAAATATATTCACGCAATAGACTTTTGATTGTTGATTACCTTAATCAGAGGTTCAATGTCTGGATAAGAATTTTCTGTTTAACTCTGTCCATCACGAGTATTTGAATTTAAAATATGACTTATTCTTTTATAAGAATATACGCATATCCTAATGAAAACTTCTTAATTCAAATGTATAGTTTAACTTAAAAATTTCTGCGAAGGTTACATCTATGTAGACTTTATAATCAAGCCATTCCTACTAAAAAAAATCCAGCAATAAGTTGGTTAACTTTCCAGGCGAAAATGTGAAAAGTGTGTATAATGTCACCTGATTTTATATTCTTATTATAAACTGGCAAAAAGTTTAATTTCGAGGGTGCAGACAAGTTTTATAAAATACTGTAAACTCTAATAATGAGTAAAATATTTATTAAGTCCGACCCCATTCAAGATATGATACGTGACCTACCTCTGTCTTCCCATTCCCTCGACCTTTAACCACCAAAATTTAATAGCATCAATCCCTCTAATACGCAAACTTTTCCAGAAATTTTCGGCAAAAATTCCAGCAGTTATTAAGCTTCAAAGTGCGTAAAGTAAAATGATCGGATTTGGAGTTATCAAAGCGTATATAAGGTCTATATACTTCTCCAGAATTTAAAATGCTTTAATTTTAATCTAATGAATGTAAATGATTATTAAAAATTCACCTTGTACAGTACTTATATACAAACATATAAATTCATAAAGTAAAATTTAAAGCCAGAAATATGAATTTATATTTTAAAAAATGTAACTAAATTTCATTTAAAATAGCCGACATTTTTCTTTTAGAAATAAATTCAATTCTTCACAACTAGAAAGAGAACGATTCACTTTTTATATTAATACGAACACGAAGAAAATAACATTATTTATATAGGTCTATATTCACTTTACATTACACTCGGAACGTATTAAATTTTATTCGAATCTCTAAAGCAGGAAGAAACTTCAACAACTAAATAATTACTTTATATGTTTCTAGATAAGTAAATAAATAAAAACAAAACTTGAAATATTTAAATCAAAACAATAAATTAATAACAACGGGGCAACCGAAAACATTTTCATTATTCCTAATTACACAGATTAATATCCAGAAAGAAAAAATAAATTGATATAAAAACATTAATTTTTCATACGAATAGCTGTTTATAAATTAAAAAATTAATACAGCAAGTAAATAAATTTACTAGGCACATAATTCGTATGTATATAATTCAATTTAGTTGCAACCTGTACATTTTTAAAATCAGATTTTTAATTTTTTTTAATGTTTTTATTTATTTATTTATTTAATTTCTTTATGACGTACGTATTGATTGCTGTTTCCCAGGGTTACAAACAAGTCTTAAAGAATATATATAATCAATGACCGAAAAAGCCACGTTAGACTATCTTAACCACTGTTTTGTAATTCGCTTTAAATCGATAATTACAAAAAGTACGTGATTAATTTTTACGTGGCGATCAATTTTAAATTATATTTGTTTCTTCGGGTCAAATTTCTATAAATAATTTTTAAAATGAGATTCTAAACGTCGATTTTATTGACGAATGGCTTATAACGTATCGAATACATCTCACTTGATTCGTTACAAAAGTATTTATTTAAATTTATAGAGAAGAGAATTGTTTTATGCTAAACTTTTTATATCGAATCGATAAAATTCCCTTCGACACGCTTTAACAATATTTTATTCATGCTTGTTTATATAATTTAAATGCAACTAGATCCGAACGGCTTAAATTAAATATGTTCGAAATATGGGGGGTTTCTTAAAGTGCTGTTTTGTATGGTAAGTACTTTTAGAAATAGACATGTGAGCAAAATATAAATAAATAAAGGTGGATAAACATGCTAGAAATATAATATTTTGGTACTTAGAGTAAATTATTTATATAAAATTTTGATTTTTTAGAAAGCGATCGAGTTTTGATTCCTCTACACATTGAATTTATTGCTGGAATTTTAGAGTTAAAAAGAAAAAAAACGTACAAAAACGTTTTTTTCTACTATTTTTCGCGTTTTAACGATTTTTTATTGATTAAAGTCCGTCGTGATGATGTCACATAACAGTTACACGAGAGCGGAAATGAGTGACACTCGTGTGTTTCCGCTGCCGACAGATAATTCGTTTCGAGTGTCGTTATAAAAAGCTATCAAGGGCTCTTGCTCGACTTTCCTGACCCTAGAGCACGGAGTTAAGGGGGTGATTAGGAATTCGCAGAGTTTTCAATTAAACTATGATATAAAATTTAACTAATAACAGAAGGTCAAGAGGAGTAATTCTGTTAAATCATGAGAAATTTCTGTTTAAAAAACACTAAGACACATTAGTATAAAGTTAAAATTGTGTATGGACCATCTAGTAACCTAAGAGATCTTATTTCAAAATAATTTTTATATTATTATTAATTATTATAAAAGGCAAATAAGGCTTAAATTTGAGGGTAGAGATGAATTTTTAAAAATTGTAAATGCAATAAGGAGCAAAATTTTTATTAAGTCTGGCCACACTCGAGATATGTAACTTGACCCATCTCTACCTTCCATCCCTTCTCCTGTAACCAGCAAAATTTATCATCATTAGTGTCTTATATATAGAAATTACCCTCCAACTTTCAAAAGTTTTGGTTCATCAAATCCTGAGATATAACTTAAAATATACGCTGGCGCGCACGCAAATTTTATAAAGTGTTTTTACATTTTTTTGTACAAATTTGACCGATCACCATACTTTTCCTATGTTATATTCTATAACAATCGGGAAAGTAAAAGTTCCTAACAAGTAAAGCATTACTAATATAGGCCTTGTACGCTACATAATTGAGTTCCATAAGCGGAAATTTTTTAAAATAAAGATGAAACTCTCATAATAGAAATGATAAACTTAAATAATCTTAAGTTTCTACAAATCAGTTGTTTTAAGGATAATTTCAAATAAATTGTATAAAATCGGTGTCCTTTTATGATTTAAAGTGTAGAAAAAATGATACCGAACGGGTTTTAAAGGTGTTCCAAAGGTGGACTCGCCAACTAAAGTGTTTTAAATGTGAACTTGCTAAAATTTCTACTCATCTTCATTGCATGAAGGCGAGTGAAAGAAAGGAGTTTATTATTTATTTAAAAAAAAAAATATACAAAAATATACATTAAGGTTCGTACGTCGATCTTACATAAATTTCGGAAAGATTAAAATAATGATCTACTAAATTTTAATAAATAATTGACTTTTTCTTTCGGAAAGTTTCTTACTTTTAAGAAATAAAAATTTATTATTTAAAAAGAAAATTTTTCATGATTTATTTCAGAAATTTTTATAAATTAAGATAAATTTACTGTAATAACACAAAATTTTTTAAATATAATAATTAATGAATATCATCTTTTCTTAAAATCTTTTAAAACTTACAGGAAAAAACTGTTAAGTTTTTTTCCTGTAAGTTAATAGGCTATTTATTTTAATTTATCAGATTATATATATTTGCCTTTGAATGAGGTAATGGAAAATGCCATAAAATTCCAATCATCAAATTAACCCTATGGAAACATTTTCCTTTTATTAAGTTTTCATATTACGTTTGGAAATCTAATTATATGTATATAGGCCTACACAGAATTATGTATAATGATATATTTATACATATATTATTACACATATTATTTATTACATATTACATATATTATTATACATATATTATTATGCGTATATTATTACACACAGTATGTACTGTACTGTACATATCTATGATATTAATTAAGTACACGTAACGATATTCCTAATATATAACCATATCTCAAACTTGTATATGTACTGTATATATAACGTTTATATTAGATTAGGCCAGGTCTATCGTGGACGTTACTACACCTAGGTATGTATATTACGTATATATTCTATAATGGAGTGGACGCGCGCGCGCGCGCATAAAGGACGACCCAAAAGTCAGTTAACTGTTTCATGTGATATCTTCCAGCTTCTACTTTACTATTGAAAGTGATTACGTTTATTTTGCTGAGTAACAGTTTGGGTTTGGTTAACTGAGTTATGGGCCACACTGTATTTTATGTATTGAATTATAATGAAAGGACTTATTCATTAATTCCTATTATTGATAGTTTATGAGTATTTATAGAGATGTTTTCACGATGAAAACGTAGGACGACTGAAATTCGTAGAAATGTACGAGTATTATTGCACTTGCTCTACATTTTGCAAGTTCAATATATTAACAATTAATGACAATTTCGTACTCTTATATGATAAAATGTACAAAGGAAACACCTGATTGTATCAATTTATTTTATTAAATACACTGTTGTTATTTTCAAATTACGCGGCTTGATTTTGATAAATTATGCGTAAACAACTTGCAGATAATTTTAATTTAATTTCGAAAATTGTTAATAATATTGATCTTTCTTATTTACTCTTATAGAACGTAATAAAAGTTAAATTTCCGCTTCTTAAATGAAAATTGATTTGTTCCTATCGTTTAATCAAAACATTAAAATTTTCTATATTAAAAAAAATATTTTAAAAAAATGTTGAAATTAAAGATTCTAGAATAATTTATTCTTACAATATCTTTTAAAGAAAATCATTCTAGAAAATTTAAGATTTTTGTTTAAAAAAAAATGTTTGAATCTTTCTAGTACTTTAGATATTCAAAAAATGGATCTTAAATTCTATTGACTAAATTCGTGCCACAATATTTCAAAGTGGACCTTCTAGAATAGATTTGATTAATTTCTACAGAAACTATGATGTATATAATTCCTGAGTATGTTAGAAATGAAATTCTGTTGTAAAGTTTTATTATACAGTTTCCAAATGACATCTCCGAGAATATCGAAGAATAAACAAAACTACAGTATTAAAGTGTATGTAGAATATAAGGCTTAAAGGGTTGAAGCGAATTAACTTACGTGTATAAACTATATTGAAATGCAATATTCATGTAATTATTATTTGCTGTATAAACAATCGTAATATATTTTATATAATTTTGTGTTTTCATTTATTTTAAAGATTATTATTAAATGTTTTCGCATCACCATAAAGTACAATCGTTATACTTTTTTGTGTGTAAAACGACTTTCAGAATTCATCCTTAAGATAGAGAGTATGGAAAAATTGAGTTGATGCATGTGAAATAAGTAACATGGGTCTGCAAAAAATTTTTTTCCAGCTGCATGGAATATTTTTGCTGAATTATGTTTTAAAGATCGCGGATTCTAAAAATAACTTCCGTTACATCCCATCACGTAAAGGTTTTTTTGCAAAATAAAAACAAATTTTTGATAAAAACTCTTATTTATTACAATGAACTAAATATATTATATTTTCTTACAACTAATCAACAAATTGTTTCTGATATTTATACACAATTTTAGGTCTACTCTTTTTTCTTATGAAACCTTTTCTTCTTCTTTTTGATGCTTCTTCAAACTCGTTTCCGATTTCCTTTTCTGGTTTCTCGATTGAGCATCCAACAATAGTCAGCTAACATATCGACATCCCATTTTCCTTGGTAACGTCTCTCAATATCACGGACATCCTAGTGAAATCTTTCACCCTGTTCTTCACTGTAAGCGCCCAAGTTTTCAGGAAAATAGTCAATATGGGCGTGTAAGAAATGAACTTTTAAGCTCATCTTGCATCCTTGAGCTTCATACACTGCTGCCAGCATGAGTTGTACAATGGTTTTGTAGTCAGGGTCCTTAGTATTCCCAAAAAACTTATGCACTACATTCTTGAAAGAGTCCCATGCTTCTTTTTCCTTTTCTCCCATTGTTTCCAAAATTCTGCTTTGTCTTGATCTCCAAGTTTCAATTTGAAATACACAAATTAAACTTTCTTCACAAACTCACTTATGTTTCTTTGTTGACTTTTCACTGTATATTCACCACAAACATAACAGAGGCAGTCGGGATAAATTACACAACCTCTGCGAGCCATATTTCAGAAATAAAAATACAAGCACAATAGTGTTCGATTGCTGGATGTAAACTGAGTGTGGCATTAGATGGCCAGCGAGATACTGAACTTATTTAGCTTGTTGAAACATCCAACAGCAGGTTTGTTTATATTTATTCCTAGTATTCCAGATAACATGTCGAAACATGCTGAACCTCACCAATAATATTATTCACTATCAACTTTTAACCTGTTTCTATACGATCATGCAACCTTCCTCCTAACGCTAAAACTACTTAACCCACCTCCCCCTACCACTACTCTCTTCAACAATTAACATTTTTATTTATTTATTACCAAGTCAAGCTATAATTGATAGAATCAATGTGAGAAGTCTCTGTTTTAAGGCCATTTTTTAAATAAAAAAAGAATACTAAATTTTAAGTTAACTAAGAATTTTACGCTAAATACAAACAAAAACTTGTGTAACAAAAAAAATTGACAAGATGGAATTTTTTTGGTATTTTTTTTCGTTTTTACCAAGTTGAAATCTGTAAGAAAATGTATAAAAACCCTATGCAGTTTTTTATTTACAGACCTGTGTAATTATAAGTTTTAATAAAAACAAATTTATTATTTAAATGAAATAAATTCATCATAAATTATATTAAAACGTTTGAGTGTTAATTATATTTATTAAAAATTCGTCATTATTATTTTTCAAATAAATTTGAAAGGAAATAGGAACTACGAAGAGAACAGAAATTTCAAACATTTTACATATTTTTTATTTTATTTTGAAGTTAATTTCACAATCGTTAAACATTTTCGTTACTGGTCTTTAAATCTTGTAGTTACTGTAAACTGTCTATTAATCAGTTCATATAAAAAGTACTTATCATAGCTGTTGTAGATTATCTTAAGTGTTACTGCTCTGATAAAACATGTTATTTTATATTATAGATATTCTATCAATATATCATTTAATTCTGATAAATGAAGGGTTTTTTTATATTAGAAAGTGTTTTATATAGCTTTAATTGATTTAATTTATATATTTTAATTCCAAGTTTTCAGGTGTTTAGAATAATTAAATGTAAAGAGTAAACGAGCATTTATTTTATTGTGACATGGTCACAATGCCAGGCTGCAATTTTTTATCATAATTTTCATTTATTTCATTTAAAATATACGTTCTCCACCTCAAATTAGTAGTGTCTTGCCCATGTACAGTACATCATACTTTTCCTGTAAGAATAGTCATGAGGATCATCTAACTCCTTTCGGGGAAAAATTTTTTAAACAACATGACTTCCGGTTTGCATCGGAAGTTCATATATAGTTAATCGGGGTTTAGCCCTCAAGGTTTCCATACCTGTCTCGTCTTTCAATTATATAACTCCGTTCTCAAGATTAAGGAAAAAAAACGAACGGACGAAAGTGGGCATTTATAGGTCTATAATTTTTTCAAATTGCAGCCCAATAAACTTTAATTTTACTAGATTCAAGGATTAGGAATTATAATATCAAAATATTTTGCGTGTGTTTAAATGCGTCTAATATTTTCTAATGACTTTATACAGTTAAAACAATGAACAATGTAGTTATTGTTTTAACTTCAGTATTCAGAATTCTATAATAAAAATACGGCAATAAAACTCTTAAATACGATTAGGCCATTTGAAATTATGATATTCATCTGACAAGATTTCTTAGCAAGAATTAAATAAAATAAACGATTATGTCTTAGAATATACAAATACATCTTTTCAATAAAAAAAATGAATAAATAAAAATTAATTCACAGAATATAAAGATTAATTACTCCTCATATTAATTTTAGTACCATAAATCCATTTACGCAAATTATAAATTCTCCAATATGCAAATTAAAGCCTGTAGAAGATAAAAATTGTTACGTCTTGCCAAAAATCCGCTTAAAAATCATCTCTTACCAATAAAAATTCTAATAGTATTTCGTAAACATTTATCGATTCAATAAGTTGAAGAGTCGTAAGTCAAACAAAAAAAAAAAGAGGATCTTGAATCCAAGTGGAATCCAAGGACCTTCAATATCTATCCAAGAATTGTTAAGAGATACTTTGGTATCAAGAGACTGTATGACGTATCCAGAAAGCTGGTGTAAGACCGTTCGAGGATACTATAATTCACAGGGACCATTATCTTGCCTTAACAGAAATTTGTAGCCAGATAACTTTCTTTAGTTTTTTTCAGCTGTTGAGGCAGCAAGCTATATGTACAGTACCGAAGTAAACAGTTTAATGTGAGTAGCTATTGTATAAGAAGATTACTGTTTTTATCCTGTTCTCTCTCATTACAGTTGGATGGACTGATACAGACATTATCATCTGGAACACTCGGCATTGTATGGTTTATATTAGGTTTTGTCGATTGTTGTTGAGTTCCAATTTACTGTTACAGGCCTGTTTGCATATGGCGCAGCTTGATAACGATTTTGTTGATATATTGGAAAGCTTGATCGGCCAGCCAAATCTCCGGGATCCGAATACAATAGAACAGATATAGAACACTCCAGAAACAGTTTGTAACTCTTCGATTCCGCCCGAGAAATCTTCATAATTTAAATACTACTTTCAATGAGCTTTGGAATTTATGGCTTGCGGAATTAATAATCTTGCAATCAACGTAACTCGTCATGTGAGAGTTACCAATCATATTCCTTATTAACATGTATCTATCATCATCAGCTAGCATCTTAATTTGGATCTCATAATCAGAATCAGAATTTATCAAAATTAGTTTATTATATTTAACTGTAACGCTTCTTGGTCTTATGAGTAAATGTAAAATACTTTATATATATAGCAAATTCCAATATAATGTTAAATGCATTTTATTTTACATATCTGTGTATGTATCGTCTACTTGTTGGATCTTGTTTATTAATAGAACTTATTATACTGGTGTAGTTTCTGATTAGCATTTTGTTTTATTTTTCAAAAATGACATTAAATTTTGTTATTATTTTAAATAATATATAATTAGCATATATATTAATATTAATTATATAAATATTAAACATACAGACTAATATTAATTTAATAAGTATAACATAATTATTAAAAAACAGAAATAATATACTGTAGTATATACTAAACTGTAAGAGGTGATTACAAAATACAAGGTATCCCAACAATAAATTGAACAAAGGTTATTTTAATCGACTGATCGGTTAACTGACTATTGGATCATCTCGTATTTTTCATCCTTAATGCCAGTAGCATATTTAAATTTAATATAATTGTAATGGCGATATTAAGACAGTCAATATAATTAATGTACAGTACCATAAAGCAAAGAAAATATAACTTAGGTCTTTAGTAAAACTGGAAACAGGTCCGAGATATTTTAAATTAAATTTTAATTATATAAATCATAAAACGAGATTGAAAAATAGGAAAAAACAAGACAACTGACAATTAAAATGTCATATTTAAATATTTTTACGATAATAAAAATTTAGAAATCGTAAATTTTTTAAATAAAAGTACAGTACTAAAAATATCAGTGAAAAAAAGCCAAATCTGGAAAACTTTTGTTTTTTCTATTTACGTGAAATTGTTTGTAAGAATAGTCTGTTTTAAAAGAACATTTTAAGTATTATCCGACAGAACGCGAATATTGACTTAATGCTACACGTTAAACGTAAACAAACAGAAACGGAAGTAAAGTCGAGCAACCGCATATGTATGTGCTTAGACTATAAATCTTTCTTTCGCATTTTATGTAGCTCAAAAATAACTAAAATAAAAAAGTACAACGCGAAGTCACAAAGAACTAGACAAATTATTTTTATAATTTTGAACAATAACAACATAAATATCATTGTATTTCTTGGAGATCAAACATCTCATTACTGAAAAAGGATAGAACGAGGAAGAAACGACAGACTAATGAAAATTACGATAATAATTTCTTTCGTTTTAAGTTCTTTTAAAGATAAAATATCAATTTGGAAGGAAATAGAAAAATCATAAATACTCCCAAAGAAGGAAAAATCAGATTCAATGGATATCGATCGTAGATTTATCCAACTAACACTTCGATATCGATTCACATCTCGATTTTTTCATCGAAAATGTTTACCTAAAATATGGAATGTATCATAATTACACTATCCTACGACTCCATTTTCTTGCTAAAATTTAGCAGAAAGCATTTTTACTGTAGATATTTTTTTTAAATCATTCAACAAAACAGCAAATGAAAGCGTGGATGAATTTTATTTATCCATTTGTACGTTTGATATTGTAAGAATACGTTACACGCATACATAAATGAATATTTGATAAATTCGAAAACTTGTGGCATGTGATTTACGAAAGAAAATATTATCGAATCAAATAAATGCACTATTCTGTAAAGTCTAGAAAGCAGAGAAAATTTCATATTATTTATTAAGTATTATATTCATTCAACACCTTACTAAAATCTCTATAGCCTATATTACTGAAACACAAGAGAGTGATCATTTAAAGACAATATACAATGAATAGCGCACAAATTTAAAAGCAAAACTTAACATTTTCTACTATTTCATAAATTGTTTTTTATTACTGTAAGGAGATTTTCTTCACGAAGCGAACATTAAGATTTTAAGATCTTTCCTCGTTTGACAAACTCCTGCTCTTCATAGAAAAGAGTATCTCCAATCTCGATTTAGTACCATTTGTTCCCCTCTGAAATTGGCACTAAATCGAGTACGACGCTAGAGTATCTCAAACAATGATTATGTATAAGTAATGGGGTCTACATGTATGTTGAAAGTGATAGGGTGATAATGTCATTTGCAATGCAAAATCGTGTATCTAATGATTCCAGATACTGAAGGTTATCTATTTAATATTTATGAGAAAAATCCGTTTACGAGCATTAATTGGCGCTTTACGTAGGGCGATATATCGAAATTTGAGTGTTTTCATTTTATCAAATAAGATTTTATTCATGATTTATTGATAACATTCTTGACTTAGAAGATATTTAAGTACCGGGAATTGTATTAATGTTTTCTCTGGTACAATTGGAACAAAATCAAGTAGAGAAGGAAGGAGGAAAAAATTTCACACTGTAAATTTTTACTTTTCATTTTTATCGAAAGGTTAACGTTACGTTTTATTTTAATCGCAGAAAAAATCATTGTCCTTATCTTAATTGTTACATCTTTATATTCAATTCTGGTAATATAACACAGTAAAATAAATATTTTTTACAACAGTTTATACAGAATAATTTTTAATATTAGAATTGATAAAAATTAACTTCCCTACTAAGTCATTTTTCTATTTTTTGTGGCGTGTTTTGAAACTGCTTTTATAACATAAGGCTCTTCCAATTCATAACAAAATTAATCAAAATCTACATTTAATCACTTATTTTCAAATCGAAGATGAGTTAAATTACATTAAATTACGGAAAAAAGGGGAAAAATTATTATTGATGAAAAATACCTCGATTTTAAAAGTATTTAATTAATCGTCTCTCAAATTAAATTATAGTCGAACCTCGATGTAGCACCATCCTTATAAAGCGATAACGAAGAGTTTTAAACGAAACCTCCCTATAAATATTAAATAGATAAGTCTTCAGTATCTCTGAATGTATGATTTTGTATTGAAACCACATTGTAAATATCAAGTTACGTAATTTTCAAACTCTTAAACTGAAACTTTTGTATAGACTTCGTCACTGTATATAGCCTAATTCTTATTGTTTGAAGTACTTTAGTTTACTACCATACTCGATTTATTGACAATTTCAGAGGCAAAAGTAAGTAACCTTAAAGGAAAGTTTTTGAAAATTTTCATATAAAAATAGTACTATATTTATGTCTTTTCAATTTTACTATTTTTTTTTTATCAGGCTTTAATCAAATATTTCTTTTATATTTGAAAGCAAAATGCTTACACTCATAATAAGTTTGATGAAATCAGATGATATGAGAGGCCAGTTATGTCAAAAAATAAATAATATGTCATGAAGAACGTAAGAAAATTTTATACACAAATAGAGCAAAAACGTGTAAATCACAGGAGTATAAGTAAACATTCAGCAAAATTACAGGAAGTAAAGGTTGTTCTATGCGCACGCAATGGAGTAGAAATTGTAATTTTTAAACAATGCTTCTTTTTATCTCGCAAACGAGAACAAAACCAAATTTTACATACTCGCTTCCAAAATAACCTCAAGGCATCCAAGCAGGCTGTAACTGTTAGTTGCACAATATCATTCGTCACATCTATCATAACTTCCTTCACCTGCTGCTACCTACAACAAAAATATGTTTCTTCCGTATATAATCTGTTGCAGGTTTTTTCCCTCTTAATTTCGTTTTAGTTATACTTTAACGACTCCATAGCTTGACCTAAAGATGAGATAATTATTCCTTTTATTAAGAACGAACCGAATATAAGGATAAATTATCATAAAATACATTCGAAAATTTAATTTACAGTTAAATTTGCAACTAGGAACATAGAACATTTCGAAATTTCGATTATAAAAATTGTCCAAACATTACATAAACGTAGTCGACAGTACTCAGTTTTTTTGTCACTATTTTAATTATATAAATCATAAAACGAGATTGAAAAATAGGAAAAAACAAGACAACTGACAATTAAAATGTCATATTTAAATATTTTTACGATAATAAANATGTTATTATTAATAAACTGTGACGTCATCCATTAACGTCATAAATAAATCGGATTTTGCCGATCCAAGCAATAATCCCGACATCTGGTGGTGACAGATTGAATTAATCTGATAATGCTTTCTAATCCCTTTTTTTTTGTGTGTGTGTGTGTGTGTTTTTTTTTTCTAACACATGCCAAAACTAATTATGGATAAACTAACCTAATAAAAAAAAATTATTAAACACTTTTTAATAAATCCACTACGTCTCTTTTCCAAACTGAACTTTCGATTTAATTATTTTAAATTACACTCAAGGGACGTCCGTTATCGTTCCTTTGAGTATAAAAACGAAGTCCAGTCTATAATTTATGTCAAGACGAAAATTCTCGATTGTTTAGGAAAAACCGAGCGACACTACACAGTAAGGTGGTTGCGTGCCGAAATAAAATGCAAAGCTCAAAAGCGACATTCTTTTTTCCCCTTCCGAACCATTTAATTTAAAAAATCCATTATGTACACATTCTTCTGTAAATTTGTAACTTGCTCTGTAACATTTTTTAAACAGATTCATGCAGTCGACCCCTCGGTTTAACCACCGGAGACGGTGTTGTGTTAATGTCGAAAGCAGATGATTCCGATCCATCTTCGGGACGTCTAAACAACGAAGATGGGGCCTGGTGCTTCAATAATGCCACCGTCTCTGCAGAACTCGCAACTTTGGAGGTAGAATTCGATCAAGAAGTTTTCGTCAGTGGTGTAGCTAGTCAAGGTCCTCCTCTATCAGTGGCACCAGTTGATTATAATCACATACTAGGATTTGGATTATATCACAGTTTGGATGGTAAAAAATGGATAGGGGTTAATGGTGGAGTCTTGGTTAGTAGCTTTTTGTACTATAAAATTGCTTTTGAAATTAGTTTTGACGTTATTTTATTATAAATTTCAGTTCTTTACGCAAGATAAAAACAACACTTCCAGTGAAATTTCTTACCATCTCGGAAATTCGATCGAGTTAGCCAAATATATGCGGTTCGTCGTCTCCAGAATACTAATTGCTGGAGAGAAGCTATGTTTAAGATTCGAAGTTTATGGATGTTCCACAGGTTTGTGTATAGTAAAAGTATGGTAATTTTTAATTAGAAGTGGTCGTGAATAAAATGAATTTTACAAATTTTTAGAGGTAATACCCCAGAGCCATTTACAAGCTGAGATAATTCATTCGGGCCAGTTGTTCGTGACGTGGGAAATTCCCAAAGCCAGAGTCACTCTTGGTCAAGATGATGATTATTTACCATTCTCACCAACTACATATATTTTGAAGTATAAAAATGGAGAAAGTGAAGATGAGAAAACCACTTCATCGACAGAAACATACATTCAAAATCTTCGACTGGGTGATGATTACCAGTTAAACCTGTATTGTAATGTCAAGGGTACAAATATCGATTGTCGTTCTATCTCTTTAACAGCTTGTAAGTTTTTTTTTATTATTATTTAACGTCATTTCATATTAAAATATTGTCTAATTACTCCAAAATTTAATTTTAGATCCTCCTTGTGGCGAATGGGTATCCTACAAACGTCATTGTTATCTTCAGGTTCCGGAAAACGATTTCGACAGTATTTATAAAATTTGCAACGAAGAAACGAATAATCTGGGTTCATTTAGTACAGCGGATCAACTTCATGAACAGAAATACATAAATGAAGAACTGCTAGAGGACAGCAATACTTTTTGGTTGCTTGATTCCATTTGTAATTCTGTATCACCTGTCGGTAAGTTTTTAAAAATATTTTACGACTTTATTTGCTATTACGTGTTGTAGAAATAATAGTAACACTGAGAATACGTTGAAAGATAAACTTACAGATCACACAAAAACAAAAAATAAGTCGGGTAGTCAAGTCACGTGAAAGATTAAATGGCAGGATATACAGAAGGTTTGAGGATAATCGAATGTTCGCGCGAGTAATTTTTGATTTATGAGATTTCTTCATGACATTATATCGTTGGACAGTTGTATATTTAAAATATAGAAGGAAAAATTAACAACTTGCTACTTCTCTGTACACAAGAGATAAAATATTAATTTTTATTTTGCTGTCAGTTTTTTTTTTTATCTTCTACATTTCGAATAACCTTATCAAAGTCATCGACAAACGAAACATACACAAAAATACTAAGAATCAATAATTGTTAGCAATATCGAGTAGTAAACAAAAGTAAAAGCTTATCGAGCAGACACTCAAAGTATTCATTTCATAATAGATACAAAAATGTAATACACTGTTTTTGTATTTTTAATATAAAATGAATAATTACAAGAGTATCTTTGTTATTTGCTTTAAATATATGACGAGAAGCAATATTTTATTGGAAAAGGTATCCAATTTAGTAATTTTATACAAATTTGAAAGCTAAGAAAAGTCCTAACAGAACAATTTAAATGTTTAAAATGGTTTAACTTATTCTAATTATAGTTCTCAAATAATATATTTCACACGATCACGAGAAAAAATCTAATTAAATTACAATCACAATTTTGAAACGTCTTCTAGAAGTCCTACTTAAATTATCCCAAAAATTGCCAGCGTTTTCTCATTTAAGCTTTCCCTAATAAGGTAAGAGTAATTGAATTTTGTGATGTTTAAGAGAAAAAGTAATATGCTGAATATATAGCGTTTATTATTTTTTCCTTTCTTTCTTCTTCTTTTTCCATAGCCTTTTCGAACAAGTAGGCCTATAAGACAAGAATGGAAAAGGGAAAACTTTAATTTACAAATAATTATTCTTATATTTGTAAATTATCAACAGTGTTTACAGTAGTTACAAAATTTTCATTTTCCATACTTTCACAGGTACTGTACGTTCAAATATAAAATTGTCTGTCAGCGCTTTATACTTAGCTCACCGTGTAAGATACTACACTACACATACAGACTGTATATTAAGAGAAAAATGAATACTGGCTTTTAATTGTTGAAGCAAATTGCATTCAAGATTGTTGATGAAAGTACATTAGGAAAATTTCTAAAAACGTTCAATATAAAGAGCAATATAAAGACAATCGATTTGGAAAGTTTAATAGTAGTTGAATCTTATTGAATATTCTAAATATCTTAGAGTCGCGTAATTACCATACTTTTAAAATAAGTAGAAAATGTAACTATTCTTTCTTATTTATTCGGCAAATATCTATATTTAGAAAATAGTAATAAAGAACGAAAATATTCACTTTTAATCCTTCTTATAACCTGGTTTCTACAAAAATTCTTTAAGCTTATTAATATATTGAAATGATACTGGAAATTAGCTACAAGAAAAATAAATTGGCCGAACGATCGAGCCGAACAATCGAGAAAACAATCGAGCGATTTAACTGAATAATAACGATGTGACATATTGAATAAAGTTAAACACATTAATAGAAATTACTGGAAAAGCTACACACAGAAGATTGCTAGGAAAACAATGAGTAAAGTGAGTTTCTAAAATTTCATTTATAGGAATTGCTAGAAAAATTGTATTGATTGAAGCTGGTTAGAAATACAGAATAAAGAAAAGGCTGTTAAAAATTTATAACGACAAGCTGTTTATATTAATATATAGGTGTGTTTGGTGTATAAGTTCACAAGATTTAAAAAATATAATTGTAAGAGTTTCAATTTGAGAAATTAACAAGTTTAAAAGTTAAAAAGTTTGTATAAAGTATTATATTCCAAATAAAAAGCAACCCTTACGTTTAAAACGACACTTCGTCTTCGTAAACATTACTGATTTTTTAAAATTTTTCTCGGAATTGTGCCTAAAAGAGCAAATTTCGAATTAACTTTTCAATAAATAAATTTTCAAAAAATGATTATAATATTATATTGTATTTATTAATAAAATTATCATCACCACAAAATTTAAAATTTATTAAAATTATAAAACGATCAGAGAAAATTCCAATTGACAAGAAATAAAGAAAGAAAGAAAAAAAAATTCATTTAAGCACTGAAAAACTCGCTTAAAATACATTAACTAGTCGCACGGAATCGATTAAGTTGTTTTCTTACGCTAAATAACCTTCGCCATATTCGATAAAGTGTTTACAGCAGATACATTTTACACGGTTGGCAGGATAGAGAGCCGCATCAATCAATCATAAGGTAGCGGCAAATGGATGGAAATTTGCCATTTTTCAATGTCGCTAAGTCGCATCTACCAAATTTCTTGGATCGTTCGCAGCCCAATATTCTTTCCAGTTTTTAGTAATGGATCGATAATCGACACGTTTTAGTTTAACGCTTTACTGGATGTTTAAGATCGATGTGCGAGTGGTGAGTGTCAAAACTAGAATGCCTCGCCTGTTGATCTTTCTACCAATCGATTTACTATTTCTGTTCTTCGAGTAGAAGACATTGATAATGGCACTGAATCATTGGCAACGAAAATTCATTACGGACATCTTTTAACGTGTACAACGACTGTTGTTTTAGTAACGCAAACAAATCCTTGTATACTTTAAAATTTCAATTTATGGTATACGTGTTAATGCATTCACATAAACAGCCAACTGAAATGTTATGTAAACAATCTCTTTTTAGCCTACTGTTTTAAAATTTATAGGTCAAGAGAGACCCTTCTATCGTTTATAAAATTATAATTGTCCATAAAATAATTTATAAATAACACTAACACGAAAAAACCATAAGCAATGCTTGACCTCGTTTATCAACAATCAATAAACTGCAACATTTAAAATTAATATTCAGATTTAATATAAGAAATCTTTTTGAATATTTTTCATAAATATTTTGTTTTCATTATGGATAATACACGGTATCATTTTAAGAAATTATTATATCTGATATAATTTTGGCCTGTAATAGCGTTATAAATGTGCCTCGACGGTCCATTACTTTGTTTACGTCGACGTCAAAACAATATTAAACTGGTAGCTATGTTATAAATTAAGTATATCAAATTATCACGTTATTATATTTGGTACTGAAATATATCATTGATCTGCATAAATTAATAAGTTATATTAAGTATAGAACAAATTTGAAGTTATATAAATTTCAAATTTTATATTTATACAGAATTATTCTTGCAACTTATACACGAAAACGTTTTATTTTTTCTTTTTGTATACTTAATACAGTTTTTTCATTGTTTTTGTTAACGTACTTCACACATTTTTCTGACTACTTTTTTATTTATAATAGTTTAGCATAGCTGCAAGTAAATATTCTGTAAAACAGAAAAGTACATCGTACAATATCAGTTGCATTACTGTAATATTACACTAATTTTTTAATATATTTTTCTTTGTGATAACTATGTAATAGTTTTAAAGAGAGACTACTGTGTATGCAAATTTTATGTAGATCATTTCTAGTTAATTAAAGACACAAATGTTATTGATATACACAAAGTATTAAATGTTCAAGACAATATAATTTTCTACTTTCTAAGAACTATTAAAACTTACTTTTATATTTTGATTTATTTCATTAAAAGTTTAGAAAAAGTTTTTACACATTATGTATAAAAACATTTTCCAGAACTTTGAAACAAAATGACTGTTGTTAGATTTTTTTTTAGTTTTTCACATTAAAACGATTTAATTTCTATTTCTAAGGAATCTACAAGAACAAAGTTCAAAGAAATTTGTCTCTATAAACAAAACATAACTTGCAGATATATTTATGTATTCTACTTACTTGTTAAATTCAAATCTATCTATTCCTTTTCTTTCTACGTTCTGCTCTATTCGGACGGCTCTATTTAATTATCGGACAGCCGAAAATGTTCGATAATTAAATAGCAACTTTGCTGGTAAAGGTTCGAGTGATTATATTATTTTAATTCTTGTTAGTACATCTGATAACATTACAGAAAATTATTATAAATAGTATGTAATTGTAAAGTTTAGTGATAGCAGTATTAGTTAGTAGCAAGCCCATTTTTAGATATGTATAACTTAGAACATATTAAGCCAAATTATAAATGCTGGAATTTACGGCAAAACTGCCCTTATTAACTTATTTTGTTTCATTTTTATACCTAACTCAGCAGGTCTTCGTATTCTATATTTATTACAAATATAAATTTCACGTGTGTACTGTTTTTTTTCAATATAAAAAATAAAAAATAAATAAGAAATAGTTACAGGTTCTGATTTTGTCCACGTGGTTATTGTTTGTTCTGTTTCGATTGGTTCTTTTGGAGCTAAAATTTGGGGTGTTTAAAAAATTAACAAATATATTTAAATTTTTAAAATTGGATCACCAACTTTTTTAGAAATTTGCTACTTTAATAATTCTTTATTTTAAAATATTTTTTGAGTGACTTTTTTAAATATGGACAGCGATTGCTTATTTTTAAATTAATTCATTTTAAATACTTAATTTACACCCATTTTCTTCTTTTCATTTCATTTCATTTACTTTTGTAACTCCTATAAATTTAAATTATAACATTTTAGATATTACGACTTGATTCAACATCTGATTTAAGTAGAGTGTTTAAACATCAAGAATTATTTGAATTTTGCATGTTGAGTATTTGATTTTATTAATCGAAGATTAAACTATATTGTATGTAAATTATGCAGAAGTTATCATCACGAACAAGGAACAGATGAAAGCATTGTCTCCTGAATAGCGGTATTGAACTCTTTCAAAAATGGGAGGGGATAATGATAATACATCTTTCTTATTAAAGTAGTTACACTTGTTCCAATATTTATTATCGATATATTTTAAATATAATAACTTTTTACATTCTTTTTTATAAGGAATTTCTGTTAAAAAATAAATTTATAAATGCAAGCATTAAATTTAATATTTATATAATAGATTTGACTGCTTGTGGATTCAGCTTAGTCATTTATAGAGGGAATGGTAAGCACGCAATTTCGGAATCAAATATTTTGTACTAAATAAGAACCTTAATTAAACCTGTTACAAGGGAAACATTCCGTCAAACATAATTAGTTAATAAAATTGAGAAAAGCTTACATTAATTTCTAAATTAGGAAGTTTTTTCTTTTTTTCATCGTGATGTTGAATGAGTCTATAGAAATTTTTCAACACTAGACATTGAACTTTTAAGGACTTGTTCAGCATTTTCGAGTTTTAATGCTTAAAACATTAATTAATAGGAAATAATTTTCTGCTTTGTAAATTATTTTCTTTACTGTAAAAAGTATAAAACGCATACTATAATGAAAATTTAAATGACTGAATTTGCTATCTCTAGTTTAAAAAGAGCATCACATCAAGTTTAAATTTAATATTTATCATGAATCACTTTAATGTTATATATATTTGTGAAGTTTAAACCATTCGATTTTATTTTCGTATGACAGATTCGTTGATAAAGTAAGATTTGCTTTTACAGAAAGACTGCCACTAATTTTAAAATTTTCGCAATTATTCTTATACACTTTACTATTTCAATACATATTTTAACAGAATAATAATTATTAACATGGAATTTATATTCATAATACAGTAGAGCGTCGATTTTCCGAAAGTCAATCATCCGAAAGAATTCCAGTCGGCAAATTTAAATTTTCGCCAGTGCTATGGCGCTTCAATCTTTGGCTATGTCTTGGGCTACTCAAATATTTTACGTTTTTGATACTAAATTAACATCTGAAGTATAATTTTTTTATTATTTTTATATTTTTCAATATATTTATTTTGTTTGTACAAAATAAAAAAATAATTTTTAACGATACAATAGTCTTTGCTAGGCTTAACATCGACGAAAATTCAACGTGAAGCGACACGCAACGGAGAAAAATTTAGACATCGGATACATTAAACTATTTTATCGTACGTAAATCAGTTATCCGAAATATCAGTTATCCGGACAACCCCAGTCCCCAATTGATTCGGAAAATCGACGCTCTACTGTATAATCATTTCAAAATGATTACTATATTCAACCTGGATAATTTTCACTCTTTTCGTTCTTTTTATTCATTATTACATTTGTCAACGATAAAATGAAAAATTTTATGACACTCATTTGCTCATAAATGCTCGACGATTATCACAAGGAAATCGTTTGAACAAAGACTCGAAATTTTCCTACTCGTTTTTTAGATTTTTATATATTAATATTATGATTAAGTTTCGATATAAAGATACGGGATACTAAAAAAGAATGCTTAAAATGCTAGGAAAAATTTGAGGGTCGCAAATTTTGAGTAATTTGTACATAAAATACGACCTTGCTAATCCAGTGTGACTGCCATTTCCATGAAAATGTTAGTCATGTTCCACATTCCGTTTTCTTGTTTACTCGGGTTTCATTTCTGTGTACATTATTGCATATCAGAGGCCGTATTATTTGCCCCATCCCTAAAAAGAATTAGCACCGAGAATGACAGATCATATCATTCATTGCCTTTAGACCTATACACTTCGGTAATCCGACACTTTCGCTGATATGGCACGACTTCGAGCAAGCAATGCCCAGATTAGCAAGAGTCCAGTGCATAAATATACACTAGATTCTGTATATATCGTAGCGTTCACTTCAAGTAATTTCCGCATTGATATTTTAATTTTCCAAAATATTTTTTACACATATAGCAATGGATTTATGCAAAATATTTTTATGCACAGTACCACTAATATATCAGAAAATAATGGCAGTTTCGAAACCACACATTTTTTCATTTATATCCTTCAATTAGCACATTTACCTAATTCTATATTTAAATTACGAAATACTAAAACCTTTAAAACATTTTAAATTAAAATATTTATATTTTTTAAAGTTTATAATATTCTTTCTTCTTTTCTGTAATCATATTATTATTATTATTTTATAATTTATCCGTAACGTATTTTGCAAATACAGCTAAAAAACCAACCTGAAACAGATGAAAACCATCACTTTTATTCTGATGATAGCTCAGTCACCACAAATGAAGAACTAGATGTAACTACAGATTTTCATATAATAAACAGTCCTCTTCGGAAGAAATTCCTGGAAATGTCATATAAACAACATAAATAATATTTTCCGTCAATTTTATTTCATTGTTAATATAAATCAAATACATTTAGAAATTTAGAAGTCGTTTCGTTTATTTTGACACTCGTAAAATGTTTTGGGAGAATTTTATAATTGTCAGTCAAACTAAATTGTGTTCAATCATACTCTGAATGCAATTGAACACGTTAATTCTTCTGAAGACGTAAAACAATTTCGAAAGTATTTAAATGTTCAAATAAACGAAATTGAACTTTGAAATAACATAAAATAGATATTTACCTTAAAAATCAATAATATTAAAAATTATATCTATAAACACATTAGTTTTCTTATTTGTAATGCTAATAGTTTGAAACGCATATCGATATGTGTTAGCATTTGTATTATTAATTATAAAAAGAAGACATTAGTGAAAATGTAAAGTAAAAAGATTAATAGAATAAAAATTTGAATTATTATTATTATTATTTAATTTATGAACCAGTGTTACGCTTTTGAGAGAAATTTAATTCCCTCAAAATTATTTACATTTTATCAATATACTTATGAAACATATCACCAATAGATATTTTATCTTAATATCATTCGTTAATTAGAACAAAAAATTCATCGACCTTTCGAAGAGATATTTTATCATTACGAAGCATTTAATAATGGGATACAATTATTAACATAAATACCTTTAATGGTTTTGTGCGAAACTATTGAAAATTCACATTTTTTAAGCGGGTTTTTTGTTTTGTTTTTATTATTGTTGATGGGTAATATGTATAGAGATCTTCGCAGGAATCAAGTTTCGTACTACATCGATGTACTGCATTAGTGAATGACTGAGGATAACGTTCTCTGGGGAGAGATTTTTATTTCTGCTTTGCATCTTGATTAGTCACCTTGATCGTCTCTATATGAGGAAAACCTAAAAGAAAGTACTTCGTGAGATATTCTACTGCAAAATATTCTTTACGTCCCACCTAGTTTAATCAATCACTCAAAAATTATCCTTAGTTTTTTTAAAGATTATTCTCAACCATTCATGTTCGCTAGTCTTTATATTACTTATATTTAGTTAACACATTAAGCTCTGTTACAGCTTATCATGCAGCATCAACCGTCTGCATTAAAAGTCAGCAAGTGGCTTGATAATGACAATAAATTTCTCGTCGTATAATCATTTTTATTCCCTCAGCAAAAAGAAAAACACTAATTTTAAGCACCGTTTTAGGATTCTGTGCCAACTTTTTAATTTTAATCAATTTTTGAAAATAATTCAAATGCGTAGGAAACAATTGTTTTACGGGTCATATCTCATTACATGTAGCTTTTGAACGTTTAATCCCTATAAAATGTTTGGTCATACGGACAGAGCTTCTTTCAGAAAACGTTCTCCAGTGATATTTTCTGATCTGAGGGCGGTGACAAATGCAATTTGTCGGTCAATTTATATATACAGTATATAACTTAAATAGTGTGCTCTTACAAACTGTTTATAGCCTATGAGGTATTGTTCGAAGGATTAATTACACATTTCAACAATAACTACCATACAATTCGGGTCAATTTAAATCTTAAACCCTTTTTTTTAAAAATTCAAGCCAGAAACAGACGATAGACAACTTGAAGATAAAATATAATTCATTAAAATGATCGACGATGGCTGGAATTTAAAAAAAAAGGATTTAATATTTAAATTGACCCAAAATGCATGGTCGTTATTGTTTAAGTATGTTTATACGAGGTTATACAAAGAGGTATTACACACCAGGAAAGGCTTGGACGTTGGTTTCTCGGCCTCCGAGACCCCACAAAATCTCCAGTCTTCCTTAACCCCCTGAAAATCTTTCATATATGGTCTACAACTTTAGCAATGGCTGCAGGGTGTCAGAGAGTTGCCTGCATGACTGGCTGAGGTAAAGTTTAGTCTTTTCACAAACACTATAGTAAGCCTATAGTGTTTGTGAGGCCTATCCTATTAGGTCCTGTTGAACACTTAATTGTTAGTAATACTTCAAATTATAGTGTAGAATGTAATGGAATTACCGAACTTCGCTTATATTGAGTCGTTAAGAATGAAAGATTTATGCAAATTATAATTTCAAATAAATATTAAAATAATTAATTAAATACCTTTCTTTATTTCTGAATATAACATTTTTAAATGCTTTCTATGGAGTCGAATTATGAAACAGACGAAGTGTGCCTGCTCGATGGTTGCGTAGCGACCTCTAGTGGAATATTTTTTTAAATGTAAAATTAAATTTTAAAATTACTACTTATATATATTTTACAATATAAAATTAATGTATGTAAAAAATATGGTTTACTTTAAAATATTTAGCGTTCTTATTTGCAATTATAAAAGTTTATTTAAAATAAATTACAAACATTATAAATTTTAATCAGCTCTTACCTCTATGGAATCCGGTTTCGAATCTGATCTGGAGTTTAACGAGGTATCGAGCACTCGGAGGGTCCCAATCGCAATGTAGTTTTGAGGCCCTTTGTTATAAATACTAAACAATGCTAGCAAATTAGTTTATTGCTTTATTTTAAAAAATACTAATCAGTCAATCATTTCCTTAAAAACAAACCTCTAAATGTCTAGATGAAAATGGTATCTATGCTCGAGATTCGTAGAATGTATCTCTTTTTGAAGTTGCTAACTTTCGGAGCCCCAAGCGCGCGCTTCATGCTCCCGTGCGAGGATCCGTCACTAGATTTCGTAGTATCATTAATTCGGACCGAGACAACATTCCCTATCTCTCACAAGAGCTCATTTTAACTCCGCTGCGATGCCGTACACTCAGGCTTTTTGGGGGATGTAACCTCCTATTTCGCAATAACAGGTCGTGAGGAGGTCGTGAATGAATCTGATTATGTTACGAAAAATAATGTTTTTTTTTTTTTTAACCCCACTGTTATAAAAATACTGTTTACGAGTCTGGACTACCCGAAATGCGCGATAAACTGGGCTCGAAATGAAGAATTGTGTTCGGGATTTAATTCTTAATCTTTGTTTGCTATTAAACAGCTTAAAATAATATTTTACAGAATGTTGCCAGAAAGTACAATTGGAAGAAGACGGAAGTTGGAGTAAAAGTAAATGCGATACGGAGGAAAATTTACAGGGGCTTTGTATTCGAGACAGCATCGGAAAGTGTTGAAATTTATGTTTTATATGCTTTTATTTTAATATATTTATTATATTTGTATATGTATTTGATGTTTTAGGAGAAGGAGCTCAACTGGAACCGACTGGATTAAAAGCAGTAAACAGTCAAACTGTCCGATTAAATTGGGATTATAAGGGGGTAGGATGGAGAACCAACAAGATGACGGCTAAAGTATGGAAAGGAAACGAAGATACTAAGACGTATGAAGCTTCTACCGCACAAAAATATATTGATATAGATAATTTGGAGCCTAGCGTCGTTTATTCTTTAATACTTAAACCAGGATTTAACATCGTCACTAACGAAACAATTGTTAATTTTACAATTAGTGAGTTTCACTTATTTAATTTGTTAAAAATTTTATTAAATTCTATTGAATAATTTTCCATTGAGAAACATTAATTTAGGACCTAATTTTAATAATAAAATTTAAATTTTAAGTTAATCGAGGTGTGAATTGCCAATAGATGGCAGCAGCAGCAGCAGCAAACGGAGTAATTTTTTGCACATAGGGAAATAGCAGCTTCTCAACCTTAATGACTTCAGATTTATTTTAGTAGCATTTTGGGGATCGCGATCTACCAGTTGAGGGAAGCAGCATAAAGAAAATGTTTTTGTCGACTTTTAATGAATTTCGAACAAATTTAAGCTCCATAACATAATAAAATTATATTTTATTCAATAATTCAATGTATTAATTCTTTCAAGAGAGATAAATGTACTGATTATCATTTAAATAAGATTATTTTATTTATATTAATTGTTTATGTCCATCAAACAGCCCCTAAAAATAAATTTCCAGTGGGCGGAACGAAAGAACCTGTTTAGCAGTTTAACAAATAAGTAATTAACTTGTAATCTTTAGTAACATTACCGTAATACGTCATGGAAAGTAGAAATTCATTCGCATCGCCTCGAGCCGCATACCGCGATGCGAAGCGCAACATATTACACGCGAATCTTACAATACTTAATTTTATTAAGAATTTATAAACGCTTAAAAGAATTTCATGTTAAACAGAAGTAAAGAAGAAAAGAAACCCACTATTGCACGCTGTAAGTGTAAGTTGCTAATCGCGTGACGTCGCGTCACGACGTCACGCGATTAGCAACAAGATAGGCGTATTAAAATAATCACTAACAAATGGCATTACGATCTCGAACGCCATTTTTTAAAGCTGCGCGTAACTTAAAGCGCATTTAACGCTCGAAAACCAGAATCGATTTTCGTCAATCGGAGCGTGACGAAACCAGAGCTTTCATTTCTTTAAGGATCCGTTTTAGACAGGTTTTAACGTTTAAAAAAGCGTTTTCTATTGCTAAATTAAGACGGGGCGATCAATCGACCACTAAGATTTTTACATTTTTGGACTCAGAGGATCTTAAAATGTCGAGAAATGCAAAATATTTGGTGATTTCCTGTGTCTATGGATGTGTATGGTGGCACGATTTTTTGTTCACTCAATTCGAAGCTTAATAACTCCCCTGCTTTTGTCGAAAATTTATGAAATTTGGCAGGGAGGTTTGCGCATTAGGGACTCTAATGCTATTAAATTTTGGACGTTAAAGGTCGAGGGGATGGGGAGATTGAGAGGGTCGTGTGTCTCATCTCCACCGTGATCGAAGATTTTACTCATTAGAATTTTTTTAAAAACTCGTCCCTATCCTCGAAATTAAGCATTTTGCTGTTTTACAATAATTAATAATATAAAATAGTTTCTAAATAGATGGCGCTGCACGCAATTTTAAATATTTTGCTGGGAAAGTTACGCAACTCGTTGCTGGATTTTTAAAATGTATAAGAATTTTATACATACGAAAAGGGGGGTTGAGATTTTGCTGTGAAATTGCATAATTTGTATGCAATTGGAGAGAGTTTGGTGACCAAAACTTGTCTTAATTAACAGATAATTTAACGGAATTTTTATAGATTAAATCGTAAAAAGTTAGTGTTAATTAATTCAGACTTTATCTAGTTAAGTGCTCTGTCACGTATGATAAAGGTTAATCGTGACAAGGTAAGCGCGTGCTGAAGATAGCCAAAAAAAATTCGTATTTTTTTTTTTTTTATAAATACTTTGCTTTGTTTAGGTCATTTATCACTCTGACAACTTTACTAGAGATTGCGCCATTTTATTTTTAGCGCGCGCGTCGCTACAAGGCCTATTAATGAAGCTATTTAAATAATTTTAACGAATAATTTCTCACAGAAATGAAGAAATATATTATTAAATTTATTGGTAATTCAATTAGAAATGTAAATTTTCAGAAAATCTCGTTTGTATGCGAAAATTTAGTAAGCGCGTCGCGACTGGGCGTCGAGTCACGTTTTGCTACAAAATTTTTATTTGTGGCAAAATGGCATATAAAACTCAAAGTAACGTAATAATTGCATACAATTATCCTTATATTAAGTAAAAAATGTTTTATAAAGTTTTTAAATTGAATTTTAAAAAATGCCAAAACTTAATGTTTGTTCGCGTGCGCTGGCGCGTCGTTCAAAAATAAGTAAAAAAATATTTATTTATATTCAGAAAAAACATTTTCTCTTAAATATTCACACTGTTTCAACGTAATTCAATTTTATTCACTTAGTTTTTTCGTATTAATACACTCGTTTTCGATTTCAGACGCGACGCGACGGCTCGTCGCATCACATCTGTAAACATTTAACAGAACACTACGCTGTTACTGATCGATACACACCTATAAAATTAATAAATTAGATAATTCTCGCAACTAAAAACATGGTCGTCCCAACAATTCCATTATCCTACGATAGAGTTTTTGAAAAAGTAGCGTACGACAGACAATGCAACGTACGCTCTTGTAAATAATTATAGAAAATAATAAGTAATTCAGAATCCTTTAACGTATTGTACAAACTTAATTATAATAAAAGAAAATCAGTAAAACTATAATTTAAATTTAACATCTAATTATCTTTTCAGTCGATTTCTCTAAATCTGGGGAGGAGGAGGGCTCCCAATTTGGTAAGAAATGTGTTTTTTATTGATAATTTATGCAAATCTGAGCTCTAATTTTATTATTTTACTCAAATTTGAGCTTTAATTTTACGATTTTTGGCCAAATTTCCAGGCGGTTTTCTGTGTTATATACCCATAGAAGCTTACGTATATTGGAATGGGAGCATCGGAGTGAATTGGAACGAAGCTGTAGCCTCATCACTCGGAGAAACCTCATCCTGGAATGCCGATTCTTATATTATATCATTCTATGTTACTTCAGAAGATGAAGCAACGAGTAAATCGATCGAAGTTAAGGAAAATAACTTCCTCGTATCCACAGCGGCTTTACAAACGGAATACACGTTCGATCTACAGTGTAGATTCGGAGAAAAACTCTACCCCTGTGGAAACACGCGCTTAGCTACCGGTAAAAATGTTAATTTAGTCATTTATATATCTTAAAAGTTGAGTTAACATTAAGTTCTGCCACTGATAAAACGTGATTTCTCTCTCTCATCCTCTTCCTTCAAGGTTTACCGGATAAAGTGAGGGAGAGAAATGGTTTCTACGTCTTGTATCAGTTAGTTTCCGAGAAGAAAACGTGGCAGGAATCGGAAAAAGAATGCCAAAAACGCAGAGGACATTTGATCAGTTTAGAAAACGAGCAGGAATTTAAAGAAATTGGAAAGTTAATTTCCGAACCCGACGTAATCTACTGGACCGGTGCTAAACTGGAACGATCTGGTTAGCATCAAACACTCGAGAATATTAAATTTTAGCATTTTTATAAAATTAAAATATTATCTCTATTAGAAAGGGGACGTTGGACGGATGGAAACAGGATCAATTACTTTCCTGTATCTAGTCGAAATTCGGGTGTTACTTCGGCTAGCGAGTCGTGTTTTCACACCACTGAAGAGAACAGAAGGATGAGGATTATAGGAGGCAACTGTCAAGATCTCTTACCGTTTATCTGTAAATTTACAGAGCGTGGTACGTTAGAGATTTTATTTAATTTATTAAATATAATATTAATAATGATGATAACTCTCCTGTGGTCACCATCTGGTCATTGTGGGAGATCTCAATAATTTTACTGAACCATAGAAGAATACAGGCTGGAGCACAAGCTCCTGGTAGGGACACCCATGCCAGTAAGGTCTGTGGTGAGAAATGAAGCTAAGAGTGACCACACCCACATTCTGTGGAAATATTTATCATGGTAGAACCAGACCTAAATATGATACTGGCTCAGATGTTGCCTGAGTTAACAAGGTCTGCATTCATGGCTTAGGCAGAGGCTCATGTTCTAAAATTGGGCTACAGTCTCCTTTGGTTGCTACAGCACCAACCCAAGCATGGCTACTGCAATCCCTTCAACAGATCTGTGAAACCAACCTAGCCTTCAGGTTTCTGTGGCAATGCATCCACAGACCACAAAGGCTGGAAAACCACGCCAATGGATGAAATGGACAATGGAAATGAATGAGTTTATCATCTATACTTACTACATCACAATACTTGAAACAAACCTGACAGCATACAGACAGCAACTATAACATAGATTCACACAACAATATCCTCACCTCGCTGTCACTAACAAAGGATTGTTGATAAAAAAAAAAAAAAGACCAAACTACATCAATAAACAAATACTCTCAATATTAACAGTGATCACTTAATCTATCAGAATCATCAAGATACATGCATTGACAATACTGTTTTCACCACTATTTGCTGACAATATCAACACTGATTTACTTTTTGAAATAGATTCAGATTTAATTCATACTCTCTGTCTTCTTTTCCAGGAAGCATTCACTAAATTTACAGGCACTGACTCTGTATGACAGTCACACATTCTCAAAATCAACACTTATAAACTAGTAAAGAAAATTCTATGTGAACACTTGCATATTACCAGATTGCATTCATTTTATTTCTACACACTCAGACATCCACACACTAGTCTATGCTGGTGCGGTCACAGTTGTGACCTACCATGGACTAAAACTACATCTACAGTCAGAAGCACATAAATCAAAACCCTTCAGAGGCCTGCCTGGCAAAGAAGAATAGAAACACAAATAAACAATATTAGACAGCAACTAGGCAGGATGACACAATATGCTAATAACAAAACAACTCCTACATTAATGAAATAATTTAAAAATTTTCAAGAAAATTAAAAGACACATTAAGCATGAACAACACAATGTCCACATTGCATAATACATTGACACACAAACAAAATCTTGTAGCCAAAGCACGGTGACTGAAACATTACAAAATTTGCTCTGTACGGAAACAATAAAATAAATTATTCATAAACAACGAAAAACTCTTTTACAAGGAAATTAATACCAAATCCACTGAAGAAGAACTCCCAAATTATTGGTCTTCCCTTTGGTCTACTGTTGTCATGCAGAAGCAGACTGGATCAAAGAAGAGAGTGAAGACAAGTAGAACATACCTAGTATGCATTGTGTTGAAATAAATACACAAGACATCCATTGCACAATGCAGAAAGCATACAACTGGACAGCACCTGATGTAGACAACATTCATAATTTCTGGTACAAAGAATTCACATCCTTCACCAGGAACTAGCTAAACATTTAACTCATATCATCAACAATCCATAAGATATGCCAAATTTTCTACATGAAACCAAAAAACAACAAGTAGTTATTTATTGTGATGCAACACAATCCTAGGCTGCAATTTTTAATCATATACAGTGGAACATCGGTATATGACCGTAATCCGTTCCTGATGTTTGGACTTATACTGAATAGGACGTATACCGAACCAACCTTTCCCGTAAGAAGTAATATAAAAATGATTAATCCATTCTCATGTAAAAAAAAAAAAATATGGCTGACATTAAACACTTCGCTTTCCTGGCTAGTTTCTGCTTGATTTTTCATAAGATCAACGTGTATCTTTTTAGCTTTCTCGCAAATAATTGCTTCTGATAGGATGTCGCCAGCACACTGTTTTTCAGTTATCCAAGCAAAAGTAATTTCTCAACATGATCCAATGTCTTCGATCTCTGTTTAGAAATTGATTTAACTCCTTTCGCAACGTTAGCCGATTTAATAATGTCTTTATTTTTCACGATTNCTGTAAATTTACAGAGCGTGGTACGTTAGAGATTTTATTTAATTTATTAAATATAAAAAATATATATTTTTTCGTTGTTATTTAATAGATTTAGTAGCGAAAATAGAAGAATTTAAAGTAGAAGCGATAACTTCTACAACAATAGATATTTCTTGGAGAGATCCGAGTGTACTTTGGAAACCGACTTTTTATGACGTGTACGTTTGTCTGGAGGATAAATGTCAGAAATACGGCAATTCTGTCGCAGAATATGAAAAATCTTTAGAGGATTTAACCGAATTTACCGATTATACAATTAAAGTAGAATCGGTTTTAAAGCCTCTGAAGTTAAAAACTCCTTTCGTCACCGAGGTCATGACGGGTAACTAACCATTAATATGATATTTGTGCAGTTTAATATATATCCGGCACTGTATGTAATGCGTTTTATTGTTGTAGAACCCATCAATCCGATTGCTGTTAATATTACATGGGATGGAGCTGTAAGTATGGCAAGTTTATTACTTGTCTCTCGAAGAAAATCCGAAGAAATATTGGATGTAACGGCTATCGATTCTGTTGGAAATCACAAAGTAACATCGCGTGACAAAGCCGAAAAAATAACATTAACAGGTTTAATACCGGGTCACGACTACAACGTGTCGATGCTCGGAGATACTTGGAAGTATTCTTTTATTTTACCCGCTTGTAAGTAACGTAGATAAAAATCTTTTCGGGCTTTTTGATATAATTTTACATTGTTTTATATTATTAAAATATAAAATTCCAGTTCCCAACTGCAGCCGGAATCAATTACAATATTTAAATAATTGTTTCTGGGCGGAGGAAAATGGCAAAGATGCAAATGATTGTCAGAGGCAAAACGGCTTATTAGGGAAACCGTCATTGGTACAATTAAAAAGTATAAGCTCGTACTTAAATAAATACGAAAAGATTAAACTAGACGGTTCGAATCTCGGTAAACAAGTTGAAAAATATATAAATTTTGGCTGGTTTATTATGTTTTAATTCACAATTTAACTTTATTTCAGAGGATAATTGCGCAGATAAAACGGAAGAAACGTGTTGTTCTATGGAGGAAGAAACAAAATGCCAATGCTGCGAGGATGCTAGTGTTCTTCTCTGCCAATCACCCATTGAATGTAAGGCTATTTTTACCTTTTAGACAATTCTAGAACGTAATATTAAAGATAGAAAACACGTAGTTAGCATAGGAAAGGTGGAGAACGTAGAAATTTCCAATGTCACATTTGAATCCGTGGCTATGACGTGGTCTCGACCTTCGACCTTATGGAATATCCCATCGTATCGTATCGAATGGAGACCCCTAAATGATATAGGAAGAAGGAAAGATGTGGGCGAATTAATAACGAACCAAGCTGAAGTACAGATCAAAGAATTAAGATCCGAAGCATCTTATGAGATGAAGATAACACCCGACGTGGATAAGAGATTTTATGGAGAAGATTACATTAAAACATTAACAACTTTAAAGGGTGGGTTACATACACATTGCTTAATTACTATTAAACCCTTAAATATGCTATAAAGCTGCAGGAGAGTACAATTTTATGTTGTAGATCCGAGAATTCCTGCCAAATACGAGATAAGTGCGGATGGAACAGTATCGATAACCAGCCCTAAATTGAAAGATATGGGACGTAAAGAAGAGTTACTGGATGTTCGAATATTCAATACTAACGATCCCGATGACGTAATTTTATCTAAACAGCTTCGTGCTAATGATATGAGTGTTAAAGGCTTGACTCCATCGCTTAATTATAGCGTTGTCACTAAATCGGTGGATGAATCCATTGACGATCCTTGGTATCATTCGTTTATCTTCCTAGCTTGTAAGTTTTTATACTGATTTTTTCGTATTCCGAATGAATTTTTAACTGTAAAACCTATATTTTTATAGCTCTAACTTGCTTATATTCAACATTGCACCGTGCGAATTGGTCTGCACTAAACATAGATAGAGGGTAGGGCCTCCTTCTATTTGTGAATAACGAATTGCATCTGTATGAAATATCTCCTCTTAATTACATTTATTATATATATATNTCGTAAACTGCTGTTGTAACGTGTAACTGTGGTTATGGAATTTTATTTATAAATTGCGGAGACAAAATTGTTTTATTTTCTACAATTTCGGGTCCTCCTAAATCATGCCTCTCTAGTCATGTGCCACACATGCCAAGCGAGACTTAAAAACGTATAATCGAGGTTTTACTGTACTTCCGAATATGTGTTAGTAGCCTAATTTAGGAATTTGTTATATTCTAGATACGTAAAAATATACTCTCGTATACATTCAATCGAACCATTTTGCTTTCTTTGCCCTCAGGCCCCTAGGCATAAGCCTACTTAGCTTAATCCGTCATTGATTTTAACTCAGACTGTATATATTAAATACCTTCAGCCAAATGTTTAAACTCATTTCCTGACTTCCAAATTAATTATTCCTGTTCATTTCAGTCGAAATTATAGAAAAGAAATGTCCAGGAGACGAAACTTTTAATAGTCAAGACGGACTACAAGCCAAATGTTGTTCCTTCAATACTTTAGCTGGGATTGTAACCTGCTCGTGCTGTAGTGAAGACATGATGGTCATATGCCAAAAAAATGTGCCAAGTGAGAATAGTCGATTGTAGAAAATGATTATTACGAGTTTTCTCGTTTTTAAAACGATAATTATATTAACAGTCGATTTAGGAACAGTTCAGAATTACAGAGTTGTGAATGCCACTTACGATTCTTTGTGGATTAAATGGGAACCACCGAAAACTTCTTGGAAGATAAAATCCTATTCTGTAACTTGGACTCCACAAAAGTGGAATGGAAGATCGAAAGATAAAGGAAATTCCACGTTATTCGATGTAGAATATAAAATAACAAAATTAAAGCCCGAAAGAACCTACGTGGTATCCGTGGCACCATTTGTAATTGAGAGTCTTACTGGAAATTACGAGGAAGTTACTTCAACAACTTTAGAAGGTAACTGTTAAGAAATTCAATATAAATTATGCTATTTTATCAATTTAAATTATTTTAAACTTAATAATTGTAGGTGGTAGGTTAATTGTTTTAATTGATATTTTGTTTGTTATATGGGGGTTGTAATCTCGTGCCGCATGGCTTTACTTATATCGGTGTATAAATAAGTTGACTGTAGTGCCTAATTGACGTATTATTCATAAATGAATAATAAAAATCCAGTAATGAGTTGCTTAACTTTCCAGGAAAAAAGGTTAAAATTGTGTGTGGCGCCATCTGTTATAAGATTTTATTTAATGATTTTTTATGTTATTATTATAAACTGGTAAAAAGCTTAACTTTGAGGGTACAGATGAGTTTTATAAAAAAAAATTGTAAATTGTACTCGTTATTAGCGAGTAAAAGCTTTATTAACAGGTCACGTGTCTCGAGATACGACACGTGACCTCTATCTCTCCACCCCCTCGACCTTTAATCACCAAAATTTAATAGCATCAACCCATCTAATACGCAAACCTCCCCGGAAAATTTCAGAAATTTTCGACAAAAGGCACAGGAGTTATTAAGCTTATAAGAGGGCGAACAAAATCGTGCCCCCCCAAACACTTACATCCATAGATACTGGAAACCCCTCGAATTTTTTGCATTTTTCGACATTTGAAGGTCATTTAAGTCCAAAAATCTAAAAGTCTTGGGGTGGCAATTGTTTTTGATCGATAACCATACTTTCTGTCTATTATATATAAAACCCAGAAAAGTAAGAATACCTCAATGTTTAATGAATAATTATATCTCAGTATAAAGCCAGAACAGTTGTACAATACAAAATTTCATCACTGTTAATAAAATAATAATAATTAACTAAATAATGCAAATTATAGAACACCTGACTGGATTTGCACATAAGCTAAATAAGGTGCAATTTAGGATCCCACATTTTTACATGTAATATAATTTGGTGGAGTGAAAGGGCCTACTATATGTTAAAGTTTAGGACCACAATAAATGTAAGCCCAGCCTCGATAGAATGTTTACATTTTTGATAAATTAGTGGGGATTTGCAAGAAACTGGAAGGATTCTATTGATTGGAGGAGACAGGAGAGCAGGCAAGTTGATTGAATAATTAACACCAATAAAATGCGAGGTTTGAAGAAGATATTGTGACCTCAGGTCCAAATAAAGGACCAGAAGAGTCATTCAGACCGGGCTCTTGATACAGAAGGCCCCAGAGTTTAGTCTATTATATATAAACACGATAGGAGAATGAGATAATTTAGTTTGTATTAATAAGTGGAGACAAATTTGTTACTTTCCTGATTGCCATATGTAGCAGCGACGGCCAAAAACCTACCCCTCCACCCAAGATTTTTATATTTTTTGACTCGGGAACCCTCAAAACATTGAAAAATTCCGAAAAAAGTTGGGGTTTTTTCTGCATATGCAAGGTATGGATTTATTGCGTGTGTGGGAATGGAACGATTTTCTTCACCCATTTTGAAGCTTGATTGTTTTTGCTGTGCCTTTTGTCGAAAATTTCTGAAATTTTTCAGGGAGGTTTTTATATTAAGAAGATTGATGCTATTAAATTTTAGTGGTTAAAGATCGAAGGGGTGGGAAGATAAAGGAGGGATTAAGTGTCATATCTCGAGTGGGATCGAACAATGATTTTATTCATTACTAGCACTTACAATTTTTTTCAAAAATAAAACTTATCTCTACTCTACCCTCGAAATTACATATCTTGCCATTTCATAAAATTTTTAAAATGAAATATCATATAATAACAGATGGCTCTACACACAATTTTAACTTTTTTGATGGGAAAGTTATGCAACTCGTTGTTGAAATTTTAAAAATTTCTTTACTTGCTGATTTAATTCGTATATTTTTATGGCTTTCAAAAAGGGATCGAGGATCCTATTTGTGATTGACCAAGCCATTTTCACCTGTTCCATTCTCTTTGTGTTATCATTACCTAAATTAAAAGTAGAGACTCGTAAATAGCTTCTACATTTAAGTGTGTACCATTGTTTCCACTTTCATCAAATGGTTTACACTATATAAATTTGGAAAAATATTTTTTAAATTACTTGAAAACGAGCCGAATTCTCCATTTTACTTAATGAAATACAGTTTGAAAATCTGCATATCTAGCTTCTTAGACAGATAATGCATGTAGTATAAGAGAATCTTAGTTGTTTAGAACACGAATACAATTGTAACATTAATACATTAATAGAATCTTTCATTCGAAAGGTTAAAGATTCATTAGGAAAGATAAATTAATCACAATTGTTCAGAGTCTGTAGAGCGCGTTGCAAAAACACCCTCCGCTAAAGATATTTGTTTAATTTTCAATTTAGAGAATAACTTATTGGCAGTAATGACAAACAAACGAAACAATTTGTTTGATTTAAGCAAACATTTGTAAGCATATTTGAAAAGAAATAAAAATTGCTTTAAGCGGATTTCATTGTTGAAAGATTAATGATCTTTAAAAGTTTCGCTGACTCGTTTGCTTGTTAAATACTTGATTAATAGTAATGTTAAAGTTTCTCTAGCATTTATTGTTCTATTCTATGCTATGATTCATGCCACCAACTTTCGTGTAAGTTGTATAAAATTATACTTTTTCATTATTAGAATGTTGTTTAGAAGTATACAAAAGTTGAAGTGCTTTAAATCATTGTATAAAAGTACGTAATGCTGGAAATTGTGTGTATTGTGTACTATTATAGAGTTCAGGTCAGACTGCAGAATGCTAGAGGTTTCAGTTCTTTAAATCATCAAAGCTTTCCAGCATTTATGTATTATCATACAGGATTCAAGTTAGACTATAAGTTAGATAATTCTAAATATAGACAAAAAATTATTCCCAAATTTTCAAGAATTTTGGCGCTTTAAAGTGTATGGGGATAACATTGAAAAGAAATTAATAATTTATTGCTTTGCTTACTTTAAGTATAATAAAAATAATAAATTTTACCATTTCTTTCTATGATTTGAATATGAATTTCTATCGTGTTTCGTTGCGTCAAGTCGCGATTCGTGACGCGACGAGCGTGATAAAAGATATTTTATTCTGAATAGTTAATAATTCTTATTTCAAATTACTAATTTAAACCGAATTCTAAAATAAGCCTTTAATTTTTGAAAAAGATTTTAATATCCATAAGCTATCACTCAAATACAGTCGCGTCATCGAAATCGATCAGCGATGCGACTGTCGTGTGATACACGCTGAATCGATTACTTAATTTTAAAAGAAAATAATATGTTTTTAAGTAAACAACAGTAGTAGAAAAGATTTTCTTTTCGACTGGGGTAAATTATGCATTTTTTTCAATGTTTAAAATTGTATTAACTAACCGTTTGGGCTCTGCGCTTATTATTATCATTATCAACCCATCTCGATTACATTACAAGACGCTTGGCGAGCACGCTTGTAGTCGCAGGCGAATCGCTTCGTAAATAATTTTAACATAGCTGTAAAGTGTGATAGACGGATAAATCTGATAAAAAAAATTTTATTAATTTGTTGTATATTTAAGATATGTTAAGCAATGTTAACTGTGTCGTAAGTTTTAATTAGCGATATTAATTTATAAGAAAAATCATTTTGTGTAGATACTCGCAGCCCTTTGCAGTTCGAGATCAACGAAGACGGAGAAATGACTATTGTAAGTCCCAAATTTATGGATAAAGAAGGCACTCCAATAAACATCACTTTATACGAAATCGGAGACACGGGGAAAGAGATACCAGTTGAAAAAGTCATCGGTAAACCCAGCGGAACCTCTATAACGGGGCTTAAACCAGGGGCAAATTATACCATTAAAGTGAACGTTAACAACGAAGACGAAGACGAGCCTTTCAACCACACAACGAATTTTATCGCCTGTAAGTCTTATATTAACGTTACAAAAGTAGAAAATTGTACAGGCACCAGCATGTGATGCAACGAGAGCGAGTTAAAACTCGCTCTCGTTGCATCACGTCGCGTAAATCGGCTAAGCTTAAAGCGCTTAAACCTAATAAATCCGAGAAAATAATTTATCACAATTAATTTCTCAGATCCCACGTGTAAACCGGAGCAGATACAAAAAGATTTAGATTGTTTTTGGATTCCGGAAGAGAAGAAACCGTGGAGAGATGCCATTTCTCTATGTCGCCAGTCGGGTGGAGGTCTAGTGGATCCTTCTTTAAACAATAATCCACGTGTTAAATCATTATTTAATTCTCAAAAATCCAGTATTTGGACCGACATGAGAAAATCCAGCCTGTCAAAAGAAGGTAAATAATATATTTCCTTAATTATTTCTGAAGAGAAAGTTACGAGTTAATCATCATCTAACCAGTTATAACACATTTTTTTATGTTCTAAATTGATTAAAATATGTTTAAATTAACTAAGTGAGCAATTCTATAACGTGAAAATTGCACTTTAAATCATTTAAAGAGTTCAATAATATAGGCCTATATTTAAACGGTTTAAATCATTGAAACTTTTCAATATTCTACAAATTTGTATAAAATTCAGGTTGGAGTGTAGAATAATGATAAGCTGAAACGATTTAAAGTATTTCCAACTTTCCAGCATTATTGTTGGAATGTCTGAATTTCAGACAAGACAAGTTTCTGTAGTTTTTATACGGAGTTCAAATAAAATTAGTGTTGCAATGTTATAAATTACTGTAGTTTTATATGAAATTAAGTTTAGGTTATTGCTTTAAATAATTGCAACTTTTCAACAAGCTTTAGATGTGAATAGAATTCAGATTAGATTACAGAATGTTAGAAAGCTATAACTCTCTAAATTATTGCACTTTTCGAACAGTATATAGGCTTACATGTGTATAGAATGTTGAAAAAGTGAAAGTTTTAAATTATTACAGCTTTCCAAAAAGCTATAGATGTGCATAGAAGTCAAAGTAGACTAGAATGTTGTAAGCCACAATGCATTAAATCAGTGCAGCTTGTTGGAAAGCTGCACTGATTTAATGCATTACACATTCTATACACATATACAGTTTGTTGGAAAGCTGCAACTACAGGTATTTAGAATATTACACCTTTCCAACATCTACATCTTGTTGTATAGCTGTAATGATTTATACACATCTATCACATTTATAGCTTTTCAACATTCTATATTTTTACATGGAATTCAAGTTATGTAAAAGAAAAAAAATCATCTTAAAATAAATATAAAAAATGTAATCGATCAAAATTTTGACATTATTACAAATGATAAAAAGTGTAATTTGAGAAGAAATTTCTTTTAAAAAACTAAATATTTTTTAGTTTTATTTATAAAAGATCTTGATAAACTAATCGTAAAAAGTGATGTTAGATAAATATTTTTCTTTACGATAAAGTAATTAAAATTTGTATTTAAAAATAATTTTTACAAATTTTTATCACTACATAAACAAAATATTTCCTTACGATTTAATTTACTTTTATGTTTCGAATTTCTTTTAATTACTCGAAAGAAATTCTTATGTTCAAGCACGAAACTACTTTTAGCAATTTTCGATAATTTATTTTTATTGAAGAATACTGTATTACGAATATTACTAAATTAACGGAGTTAAAGGATTAAATCTTCACGAAATGAAATAAAATTAAAAAAAAACAATAAATAATTTCATGAAATAAATCTAATTGTTACAAGATTAAGAATTTTGAAACAATGGGGATTTTCTGATTAATTTTTTCTACCATTTCACGATTTCATTTATCATAATTTGAAATAGTAAACGCATGGTTCATTTCAATGGCAAATAAGTGTTCCATTCAATGGTAAGTAAATGGTTCGATTCAATGGTAACTAAGTAATTCGGTTCGATTGTAAATGAATGATTGGATTCAATTGTGAACGAATGGTTGATTCACGAATGGTAAACGAATTGGAAGTGATTTCAATGGTAAATGAAACGTTTACTATTAAAAAATATCTTTGATCGTTAACAATTTCATGTCGTTTAACTAAAATTTTTAATTTTTAATTAATAAAAGACATCTCTTTTCCTTTAAAAAACACATTTCAATGATAAAATGTTTCGCTTAGTTATCCTCTTTGCTGTATGTTATGGAATAAAGTTTCAAAATTAAATTTTTCGACTAATCTCATTAATGATAAACTCATAAATTCGTCTACGTGCTTCCGCAACTATTTTACAAATTTTAAGACGATAATTTTAGCGTAATTATAGATTACATACGAGCTTAAAATGATGTTAAATCTTCATTTTAGGTTCTTATTTAATTTATAATTCTATTCAAATTATCGTCTTAAAATTATGCTATTTACTCGAAATAATATAATTAGAAACAATTTTGATAAATTATTAAATTGTAGGACGATTTTTTTCATAGATAATTTAAATTTTCAGACATGTGACGTGCAGTTGTGAGTAGATTCTAACTGTAAATCTTATCTCTAGACATTTAAATTACTCAAAAAATTATCTTAGAGTAAGAAAAATATAAAAATATTTCCTCCTTAAATTTAAAAAAATTAAAAATAAAGCCTTGAAGATAAGTTTTTTTGCGTGTTTATGCGATATGAAAAACGAGTGTTAAGATGTTACTAAACACTCTCATTTTTATAATAATTTAACTAAATATTAACCTTAAAAAATGATAATTCGGCAAAAAATTATCTAATTTTTCTAAATTATCATTTGCTACGTTTGTAAATATTTTTAAAAATTAAATATATTTGATAAAACTTTATGACGTATAACAGTATAGCGAACATAGATTTATTAAACATGATTTTTTGTTGATTATATATTTTGTTTTGGTATTAATTTATTTAGAAAATTTCACGTAAAATATTAAATGATTTAATTTAATTTGGATGCAAATTTTCGCTAATTATTTTTAAAACTTTTGAAAATTTTATTAATTTAAAAACTATTTAAAATGCACTTAAACCTGCAAAAACTAGCGTAAATATGTAAAATTACATTAAAAAAATTCATTTTAAAAGCAAATCTATCCATTAGAAATTATATTTCGTTTAATATAAGAAATTTTTTATTCAGCTTCCTATTTAATAATATTAACGTCGAACGTTTGCTTGCCTGTACGTTGACTGTAAACCAGGAGAAATTAAATTATTCTCAATTTTAATAAATTATAAGTTGAATGTAAAATAAAATATCTTATAAATAATTAATTTAATTAAATTTTATATAGAGTAGTGTATAATAGTCCTAAAAGTGTGATTTTTCTAGGTGATCAATTAGCATCTAACTGTTCGGATTCTAATGAGGATGCACTGTGCTGTTCCTACGATGTATATCCAAATGGAACGACAGGAAATGTCGAGTGTACATGTTGTACTGAAGAAAAATCATTTGTTTGTAAAACATCAAGAAACTGTAAGCTTTAAATTTTATATTTCTAAAGTAAATTTATAGTTTCAAGCAATTATAAAGCGGCGTAACTTCGTGATACTGATAACACTGAGCTACTAAATTCGTTTTTACCTCTTACACGTGTAAAATTAGTAAAAATTTAAAAAACTGTATATATATATATATATTATAGTATTTGCCAGCGTATGAGGCGTACCCATTTCCGTAATTTAGCATTTTTTTCGGGAAAAATGTGCGCCTTATACGCCGACAAATTCGTTACTCTCGAATTTATTAAATGTGAACTCATTTGACAGCATAAGAAACGTCCTAACTCTTTAAAAATACAACAATCTCTATTTGTAATTCTGTTTTAGAGCCATGGTTTTAAGTGAAATTCTTTCCATTCTAGTGAATCTTGGATCCGTTCGTAATCTTCGAGTTTCTGACAAGTTAGAAAATTCGATAATAATTCAATGGGACCCACCAGAAAAGTCGTGGAAGCAGTTATCGTATCTGGTTACGTGGACGAAAAGCAACAAGAAGAGAGAAACAAATGATATGATAGTCAATACCGAAAAGGCTACAGTTGAGGGATTAAAACCGAACACCAAATACATCGTAGGTGTATCACCTCACATCAATGGAGTTTCTTCCGGAAAATCGGTAGAAGTTGACGTTTCTACAGCTGCATGTATGTATCATATACTTATAAAGTTTGGATTTCTTTTCTTTATAGCCGATATGTAGTGTAAATCGAAAATAAATACCAAAAAAATACTTTAGATGATGGTAAAATACAGAAAATTTAAGATAAAACGTATATAAGAACATAGGCAGTCCTTTGAATTATTCGTAAGATATTTAAACGTAAACAATGTTCGAAGATACAAACATCTTAAAAACGATTGGTTAAATCTCAGAATCTCTCTCAGGCTAACCATAACGGGAAAAAATTACAATTAAATATTACAAGGTCAGCCATGGGGTTGTCCAATATTTAATGAAATAGAAATGGAAAGATGTAAGCGAATCTCTACCAGTTTCGTATTTTAAAATCAACCAATGGCGTAAAGGTTTTTGAATTAAGTTTTATGCGATTGGTTGATTTACAATGACTGTTTTTTTTGCTTTTAATTACATCGACCAATTACGTAAAATCTTAGCTTAAAAAACCTTTATAAACATTTTAACTAAAAACTTTTACTCCACTATCACATTCATATTTATTTCTGATTTACTCTTAAAAAAATTAATTTAATATTAAATATTTACAGTAAATTTAGGAGAGGTTCAGGATTTGAAAGTGGTTAACGTCACGGAAACGTCATTAACCATCCGTTGGAACCCCCCGACAAGAACCTGGAATAATTTAGCATATTTAGTGACGTGGAGCGACAAAACAAGTTCTAGAAAGCGAAGAGAAACGAAAGAAAAGGTCGTAACAAAAAACGAAGTGACTGTATCACCTCTAAAGTCCAACACCTCTTACAAAGTCGGTGTAACACCTTACGTCGACAACACAGCAGCTGGCAACACAAAAGAAATATCTGTAACTACAACGTCTCGTAAGTTGGCATTTTAAAACATCGTTTAACACGAGAATTTTCTGAAAGATATATATACTGTATATACACTCGCAGCTTTGTATAACGGCCTTAAATAGTAACTTGTCAATAGACTAATCGATTAATCTGAAGAATGCAAAAGGTCCAGGCCCGTGTTTAAATTGATTTATGTATTTGCGTGTAATGTTTATAAATTTATCAATCAAATAACGATTAAAGTCAAAATTCTTTTAAAGAGGGGGAAAACTATAATTTACGTAAAATTACAGTATTTTCTCCCCCTTTAAAGAGATTATAAATTGATTGATCTTGAAGAAAAGCCTAATTTAAATCAAACTGTAGATCTTTTAAAAGAAGATTATAATGAAATCTTTCAGAATAAACAGTTTTTAGTTATTTAAATGGCTTGTAATTGTGTTAAAGATCATTATTTTCTTAATTTTTCAACACGAAATTAAGCTGGAATTTTAAATTAGAAAAGAAATTTACTTTGTTTCGTTCCATTACTTTAAAGCCATTCTATAATATTCTACATTCAGTTAATGCTGTTTTGATAAGTATTTATATCTCTTATCTTAAAATTCCAGATGTTTATTTTGTATATTTCGTTACGATTTTTGTTTCTTTTGTATATTTTTTTTAGCTAATTTTAACTTTATTCTTTCATTTCCATATTATTTTTTTATAAGTAGCAGAAACACGTGGATGAAATAGGCATTTTAATCGTTTTAATTTCATCCAAGTGCTTTTGTTATATTTTTAAATGTGAATTTCGTGTGCATTTCGGTAATAAAAATGTGGAAAAACGATTCTCTTTCTCACGAAATAGAAAATCTTATAACAGATGGCGCCACACGCAATTTTAAATTTTTTTGCCGGGAAAGTTACGCAACTCGTTG
>NW_019392611.1:0-1378 GCF_000671375.1 Centruroides sculpturatus
AATTAAAATTAATAAAGAATTATCTTCGGTCCAGCATGTGTGCAGAACGCTTAAATGCACTTGCTATATTAAGCATTGAAAAAAAATTGAAAAAAATTGTAATTTTTCTGAAATAGTTAATGTATTAACAAAAAACAAAATATGCTTTAAATAAACGTGCATTAGTAACATATGTTTGTGTTTGTAATTTTTTTTTACTTTATAAAAAATTTAGGGCCCAAATAGTTTCTTGCACTCGGGCCCCTTTATAGAGAAGGCCGGCCCAGGCCGCAACATAACAATTATAATAAAAAATTGCTTAATTTCTCACTTACCCTAGAAATTTAGTGTGACTGTTGATATTGCAAACATTTTCTCAAAATTTCATTAAAAATTTTTTTTTTAATACTCTTTCCGCCCTGTGGGCACTAAGAGGGCCTTATAGCAGCCACCATTGTGGGTCTGGCTGAATCCAGGCCCACAATGGTGCGACCAGGTGGTGAGGGACGGGGCCCGACATATCCGAACGGACCACTCCCCGAAAAATTTCCTGGGGGATTTCCTGACCCGACCGGATTCGATCCAGAGCGGTAGGCTGCCACCTTGACCACTCGGCTGTCAATTCATTTAAATCAGGTTTGTAACTGCTGCATGCTACTCATAAAACGGCATCCAGGTGTGAATCAGTAAGCCAGTTTCTATATATGTTCTTTGCATATTTCATTTTTGAGTATGACGTTTCACATAGATACATTGATGCAAACAACGTAAGTGAAATTTGAGCACATTTTTTACACTCTTATATTGATCGGGCACTACTTTCCAAAAGTGGTAATTATTTTCAGAAGTCAGCGTAATTATTTTCCGCTCTCTTTCACATCCGGGCCACTCACAAAAGCTCAGCGAGCCGCATGTGGCCCGCGGGCCAGAGGTCGAGTATGGTGGATGTAGACTATAGATGAGTTTGAGCTTTGTACCAGGTCTATTTCTATAAAAAATCGAAAATGACAAATTTATTTAAAAATAAAATCATAAAATTCAGTTTGAACTGATTCCTGTAAGAAAGATTAATAACTGTATTTAATAAAAATTTAAATATTTTCAAATTTTAAGTCTTACTTACAGCAGTGTTTCCTTCTGTGATGTTTTGTTAAGCTCTCCTTATATTTATACTCATTTCCACAAATTGCACATTTGAAATTGTTTGTCTGAATGACATATTTGATGTCTGTCTAATTTATAATTAGTGCAAAAAATTTTCCCGCATATTTTGCATTCCTTCTAAAAAAATTCGTTGAGTAAAAATAATTAATTAACTTAAATAGAAAAGTTATTTTTGTATAGAAACATAAATTACTATAATATGTTAAAACTTCTGGTAAAATCTATAATATATACA